>NW_010120371.1:0-15912 GCF_000699245.1 Pterocles gutturalis
TAGTGGGTTAGGTGGTGTGGGTTGACAGCAGGACTTGATGGTCCTTAAGGTCTTTTCCAACCTCAATGATTCTATGATTCTGTGATTGTGGAAAGGTAAGGAGTATTATCCACATGCAATAATAAAAATTGTATCAGCCGTGGAAATCTCAAAGACTGGTTAGTTTGGGTAATAGGTGTCAGATAATGAAAATATATTAATATAGTATTTACATGCTTCCATATCTTAAAAAAAATTAGTTGTACTTTAATAATCCTTTTGCAAAAATGCAGTGAATAAAGGGGATGTGACAGACTATCTTACATTAAGGTTAGATGTGCAGAAAATCCTGCCATTTTTTGTATTCAGTATAGTGTTAAGTAATGTGATTAACACAATTCCCCGTATACCATAGTATGCCAGATATAAAAGGTGCCCACTTCATGGTCTTAGCAGAGCCTTTTGGTGTTGAACTTCCCCACAGGACAAGAGAAGGTGAAATTACGTTATTTCTACCTTATTTTCTTAGGAGTCTTGGAGCAGTTTCCCCTTGGTAAGCCCCTGGAATTGTCTTCTGATCATCATTCTTCTGATAGTCTCTCTGACTGAAACCTTTCTAGGTGTCTCCAACCTCCTGGTATCAGCTTTTTCTCTTACTAAACAACTAGCTAAAAATCTGTTACAATTCCAGGTTACTTCTGGCCTCTATGCCTGGTCTGTTTTAGAGCCATGCTAAGTGTCACAGATGGATTTAGCCACTAACTTTCTCTAAGCCATTTCATAAAGGGCCCAATGGGACCGCAGTAGTTGAACTTCCTGCAGTTGCTCTTTCATCTCTGGTGCCACCCCATCAACTTGAGGTCTCTCTCAGACAGGCAGTAAGAGAAGGTTCTGATACACTGAGCATAGATATAAAGATACTGCATCCTCATGGCCCCTGCCATGTAGAAGGCCTCCTGGATACTGTTCCCAGTTGAGAAAGAGATCACTAATCCTTGCTGGGCTTAGTGCTGAAGTAGTTCTGTTTTCTGGACACTGTAACTGGTAGCTCAGTGTGCTTCCATTCACTGCTTCCCTATCTCTATCACATTGGGTGCTGCCATAAGTCTAGCACCATGGCTTTAACGATTCTCCAAATCTGCAAGAAAAATGAAACATTACAGCCAGTACTTTGATGTTTCTTTCTTACTAAATCAATGAAAACATAGCTCTTACCAGCACTGGAAATTTTCCCAACAGCCTTCCTCATAAAAAGCAATATTTAGTTGACTAACAATGTCAACATTTTTAAAACGCTTTTCAGAAAAATGTGAGAAAGTAGAATGCATTTTCCCATCAGTACAATTAATTTCCAGGTACCCAGAGATGACCTTTGTATGCACAAAGCAGGGTCATGAATGGACACCTAAGGAACTGGGGAATTCATGCAATTATTGATCAGAACATAAAAAAACAAGCACTCTTTTCTAGTCAGACAAAAAAGGTTTGAGAGGGAGACAAAGCAAATAATTCCACTCATTCCTTCAAGACAAAATATAAATCAGTGCAGACACTGCTGAACAGAAAGTTCTCTAGAAATACTTCAGTTTAATGGTTTTGCAGCATTCTCTCCAGTACAGGCTCCCCAATGCTCATTGACTTAATGTTTTAGATTGATACCGTGAATTATTGATCTTTGCAAATTTTATTCTCTGTAAGATGTTGCACTGAATTCCCAGGATCTTCCACAGCCCAGAGTCTGGCCATGTATTTCTTTCAGTCTTGAAAGAGAAAGGATGACAGCTTTGAGCAGCTGTACTCTAATAGCCACAACATACACACCCAAAAAGACTTTTTGATGTGACAGCTTAGCAACTGAACTATGCTGTATCCATCCATTTGTAGAATCTATCCCAAGACATGGAGACAGCAGAGACAGCTCAAGAAATGGGTGGTATATGTTGAGGAAAAGGCATAACAGACCAAGAAGATAAGTTGATTCAGCAGATGTCTGAACCCCTCTCCTTTCCCACTGCAGGTAGGATTCCTTTCTAATGCTCCAGGTTTAAATCTGGAAGGCTCATTTTGTCAGAGCCTCTTGAATGTGGAGTGGCTCTGGTCACACTTTGTTGCAGTACACAGGTTTCCTGTTGGTATTACTCCCAACAGGAGTGAAATCTGAACCCATATGACTTCATGATCAGGCAAAATGCTTTTGATCTCATTCGGTAGGACCTCATCTCAGAAATAATTTCCATAGCTGTATTCTGCATGATCACACTATATGCTAGATCCATTTTTATGTCTCACAAATGGTTTACAATATGCCACAGGAAAAAAATACAAAAAATCTGGATATATCTAGATAATGATAAAAGAATCAGTCATGATGTGATACATGGTTCATATTGGTACAACTTTTACATTATAACTGATAAGAGGATTTCAAGAAGAATATACATGAGGAGGATACAAATTAAATAACTTCTGTTAACTGTTTGTGTTGCTGAAAGGGCCACTTAGGAAGCCACTTGTAATTGAGCTCCCAAAAAACTATGAAACCATCTCTGCCAAGATAAAAATATGTGTGTCAGAGAAGGAAAAGAGGAAGATTTTTTTACAGAGAGATGTAAGCCCTAGCCCTTCAAAATTTTTATCTGGAGAAAACCTTGACAAAGTCATCCTGAAAGACCATACCAAAACTAACACTAAAATCCAGATCTCAAAATCTCCATGCCAACACTGTACCTCCTATATTGCACATCCTCTTACACGTTTTTAGTAAGTGGCTTCTGTGTATTACCTTGCTGGTAACTGTGCACTTAAAAACTCAGTAGAGAGAAGGTGGTCAGGCAATCACTGCTCTGAACCTATTAGGAGAATGTCTGTACTAAGAGTAAGGGAGTTTGTTAAAAGATTTGAAAGTGATGATGAAGTTGATGTCCTGCTTGAGTCAATTCTGGAAGAAAGAATGCTCCCTTGGCAATTGCTTTCTTCTTGCTCCTTTCAAGCACAGCAGTTGTCAATTGGTCTTTGAAAGCCCTCCACAAAAGGTTTCATCTTGCTGTTTAATTGTCACTTCAATTGTCACTTTTGCAAGAGTACACAAACGAGTGTCTTATGAATATGAGAGTGTGTACTTACATGATGTTAAAGTTATAGCCAACACCACCAGAACCGTTTCTATTGCTGCTACTATAGTGTACAGGAGTATGGCATCCAGCTCTGGAGTCCTGAGCACAGGAAGGAGACAGACTTGCTAGAGCACGTCCAGAGGAGGGCCACGAAGATGGTCAGAGGGCTGGAGCACCTCCCCTATGAGGATAGGCTGAGAGAGTTGGGGTTGTTCAGCCTGGAGAAGAGAAGGCTCCGAGGAGACCTTATAGCAGCCTTCCAGTACCTGAAGGGGGCTACAGGAGAGATGGGGAGGCACTCTGTGTCAGGGAGTGGAGAGGACAAAGAGGTAACAGTTTTAAGCTGAAAGAGGGCGGATTTAGATTAGATATTAGTAAGAAATTTTTCACTGTGAGGGTGGTGAGACACTGGAACAGGTTGCCCAGAGAAGCTGTGGATGCCCCATCCCTGGAGGTGTTCAAGGCCAGGCTGGATGAGGCTTTGAGCAACCTGGGCTAGTGGAGGGTGTCCCTGTCCATGGCAGGGGGGTGGGAATTAGATGATGTTTAAGATCCTTTCCAACCCAAAACCATTCTATGATACTAAGGTGTGTAGAAATCCATTGATCAAAAAAGCCCCATCTGCCTATAGCCAATTGTCTGCAGGCCAGCTCTCAAAAATCACTCTGAAAGCCAGGTTCTCTGAGGGTGGGGCACACAGGAATGCTGTTTCCAGAGGAGCTCCTGACATCTGCGTAGCCCTTTTTTTTTTCCCTAAGCAGTTTTAATACAGACAGTGTTTTTCATGTGACTTTCATGTGACATATGTCAAATAGCATGATAATACTTAATGCATCTTAATACTTTTATATCAGCTAAGCAAGCGGGTTATGGGCAGAACTCGTGGCTTGGTACCATTCTACACAAATTCCAGAATATGGCTAAAATTCTGTATTTTCCTGCACTAGCTTTAGCTGCTTGTATCAGTCATGAATATGTTCTTCATAAAATCTTTCTGATTGTCTTCTGTGTTTGTCATCTAGCTTTGTCTTAAGGTATTAGCTATATCTGGCTTGTGTATGGTGCTTTAATCAGCAGGTTTTGTGGTCCTTTGCTGAGAGATCGATGTCATTTGGTCTGAGAAAAGGAGGTATTCTAGGAGTGAGGCAGTTGCACATCAGACAATGGAGACAGCAATTCAGAATTTTGTTTTAATAAAGTTGGCACCATCCTTTCTGTCCATTGGAAGGAGACAGAGTTTCTGTGTGGAACATATAACAGATGACCTATGGTTAAATGCTGCAGTAGAATGCATGCCTGCAGGAGGGCCACATTCCTGTTGATCAAGCAGCACTTGATTTTGACATTCCCTCACATTTTAGTGCTTGATTTTGTTGTCCTAACAGTGTTATTTCTGGATGTTTAATCAAAAGTTCTACCTACATACTGCAGCACATTTTCCTAGATTAAAACCACTCAAGTGAATTGTAACAGCATAAAACTGGAGCAACGGGCCTAGACTGTATAAACAAATCTTTGTTTTGATGTTAGTGAGTGATAAACCAGCACTCAAATTAAGTTTCAAAACATCATTTGGTTATTAGTGCAAAGTACCACTGATAAGTAACTAGAGACTTCTGAGCATTTTCATAGTATGAAGCCTCTGTTGATAGAGACTCCAGTTCAGGAAAATGTTACAGCATGTTCTTAAGTCCCACAGAAGACAAAGCGCATCCTTTTCTGAACCAGGGCCAGAGAGACTGTTTCATTCCCTCTTGCCCTTGTATTCACAATCACGTAATGTTTCTATACCAACTCAAAACATTGTAAACACGGAAAAATGTATGTATTCCATTACAGGCAGATATGGATAAGTGGTTCTGTCCATTCTGAAATAAATTAATAAGCCTGTCTACATTTGTTCTTTGTTTCATCTGCTTCTCCCATCTGTTCTCTTCCTCTCTCTCTTCCAGCTCCCTCTGTTTCAGCAGAGTTTCTCAGTTCAGCTGAGATCAGAAGTTGGCCCAGCATGTGCTTGCAAATTTTATTGTATGTGTCTTAACATGGTTTTGTTCAGGGGGTTGTTTTTTTCTTTTAAAAATCTCTTTCTCTAAAAATGGATGTGAGTCCCAGGCCTTATGGTCTCCCTTTTGTGAGAAGTCATAACTTCTTCTCCTGTGGGTGGTCAGGTGAGGAAGGCAGTGTTAACAGAAACCTGGCTGATGGAGCCTCTCTGAGCTCAATAATCCATTCAGCTTCCAGTGTTGTGGGCAAGACCAATAGCCAGCCATGATAAGGGAACAGAATGGGGTCTGTGTGAGGCAGGGTTTGGAGGCCTTATGTCCCTCTCAGCTCCCACTCTAGTGCTCCACCCCAGAGTGAACTTTGCACCACATCAAGTGCTTTGTATATACTCTTGAGACTGTGGCCAGATGTGGCAGTTTTATTTGTTTTACTTAGGTATACATACTGTATTCATGTAGCTCCGAATACAAACACTCATCAAAGTAGATTAAATAGACTAATGCCATCCATAATGAAAAAAAAGCTTCTAAATCAGTGTTTTCATGACATTTCTAATTCAAACATTTCTGTATGGCTTAACCCGTACAAGAAGCAACTCGTTTGCTTTTCTTCATCTGCTATGAGGGCATCTTCAAGATAAAGAAAAATGTAGTGAACCAAATATGTCATGATTAATTTGGAACATGATTTAAAGTTTCTGAAGGGTCACACATTTCTGCCCTGCTTGACTGTTCTTTCTAAAAACCTCCTCGTTTGCTGCACATGCATGACATTTGTGAACTGTTGCAGGTTTGTAGAACAACTTGATGCATTCCAGAACCAAGCACACTTGTAACAGTCATCTGCAAAGCCATAACTCTTACTGGTGTATTTGGAAAGCAGCAAGTTTTCCAGTGCAACTGGGGTATCTGATTCTGCTCTTCATACTGCCACTGAAAAGTGATCAGAAAAATTGTTACACTGTGGTAATATAAAAATCAGACATAAATTTCTAGACATAACATTTCAGTTTTAACAGTTAAGACCATGAAAAAAAAACCTTGAAGACTGCAGCCTTTTTGTTTCTTGCCTGATCCCACTGACCCTGCTCCAGCTAGTTTGCTTTCAATTCATCTAGTCTCTCACAGCCACCCAGTACTGGTTTCATTCTGTCATTAGATTAATTACTCTCAACTATTCCTTTTTATTCCATACTGTTCAGCACATCTCTCTTCTGAATTTGCTTCAGTGGGTTTCTTCTTCCATGCTATTCGTTACTGGCAGTCATGTTATTAACAGAGAGAGAAAGACGCTCCCTGCTTTAAGTTCCTATACATAGTCTAGAATAATTTTGAATTGTCATTACTGTCCAGACCCTTGTAACTGTAGCCTGGCTTGTCAGCACAGCCCAGCAGCTAGTAATCACTAGAAGCTGAGAGCAGTCTGACCATGCTCTGTGGGGCAAGAGACCTCAGAGATCATAGCTACTAGAAAACCAAGGGGTTTTACTGAATACGTGCAAAATGCATTTTTTAAAAATGCTTTCACAAAGACAGCAAAAAGGACTCCTGGCAGGAGTGCCCCTTCCCCTGCCAAATGTTATAGACATGCTTTAAAGCATTAAACAAATTGCATGCAAAAAATTGTCTCAATTTTTTATATGTGAGTAAAACTTATTTTTCCCTAACTTTCTTTTCTGAAACAACTGAACTATGACTCTTGAAATTTAAAAACACATGAATAACAGCCTGGAGCAAACACCAGGCATGGAAAATTTCAAGTAAACTTGTAAAACTTTAACTAAGTTATAACAGCGTCTTATAATATGAAATGTCAAAAAGTCTCTCAATAACAATAGAATAATACTCAAGCAAATCCAGTATTTCTATGGAGAGTTGATTAGGGAATGAATAACATCACAGGAGGAATAAATGGAAATAAATGAATGGTGGGTAGTAATAGGTAGCACACACAAGCTACAGGAGTTGTAGAAAAGTTTAGAAAGCACTTCAGAGTCTGCTTTCATTAATGTATTATTTTCTAATCACAAGAAATGTTAGTGGCAGATTTGATAACCTTTAACCTCATCTTTCCTACAGTAAGAAAAATATAAAACACTGGAATGCTGCTAAGTGATGTTAAAGTGAGGAATGCTTTCAAACATCCAACTCTTTTCATGGGTAATGAATAACATCTTGGGTGATCCTTTGACTTTGTCATTCCAGTCTGATGTTTTTGTAAACCAGGCTAATGTATGGCAGTTAACTCTGTGGCAGCCACTGCCATTGCAGTGGTATAAGATCCCATTCCTGCCATCCATGGCAAAGAAACCTCTACATTGCAGGAAACAAAACTACCTGTAAATCAACCTTTCGGATGGATTGCAATGTATGTTTTGTTAGATATGGATGACAGTACTAGTGTACATCTGGGCCATGGCACAGATGAAGCTTTCCGAAACACTCTCTTGCACTTGGTTTTCCCATGTGTTTCACCCACAGTGGATGCATCCTCTTTTCTATTGCTGAAACATGAAGAACAGATTCCCCTTCTTTTCTCTCTAAAAGGAGTTTTGCATGAGAGAAAAAAAAATAGCTAGTAATTCACAGAGATGAACAGGCTCCAGCTGACGTTCTTTGTCTAGCAGCTCACAGGTGGTCTTTCCTTCTGAGGAGCAAAGTGTGTTAGCAACAAAGACAGGGTAACCATTTACTGTCATGGTCTGTATTATACCCACACTGTGGCTTATGAAAGATCATCAGTCCCTGGGGCTGTCAGTCCAGAACCTACCAAAACCACTGAATTTCCCTATTTCTTGGGTCCTGCTCTTGTCTGGGATTCAGGAGTAACTGTTTACACAGATTCTCAGTCCCTCTTGTTATCTGTCTGCAGTGCATCCATACGAATGAGGCCTTCTCATTAGACAGTTCTTGGGTAGAGTAAAATAACCTGGGACAACTGTACACCTTCTTTCTCACCTATTTGTAGAAGAGCTATTTCTGTCTTCAGCGGAGTATCAACTCAGGCTGGTCCCTTCCAAACATTCTGTTCCGTCAGCCAAATTTGCTCCAGTATGCTGTACTATGGGTTTTCCCGAGATCCTAGAGATTTATTTTACTAGACAAAACCAAGCAGTAACCCAAGACTCTGTGCAAGCAGCTGTAAATCCAGCTGGACCTCAGAATAGACATTGGTGCAACTTTCAGCATTATCAGCAGTAATGATTTAAAACATACAACAATAGAAAAAAACTATATTTTTCTTCTGTTGAAATAGAAAGGAGTAAGTCCCAGTTCACACAGGGTACAGTCCTTTAGGCAACATTGCCTGTCTGAAAGTCTTTATGAAAGCTGGAGCTTTGTGGTATGCCAAATGCAGAACATTCTGACAAAAGAGTAGAAAAGCATATTCCAAAGAAAGGAATGTAGTTATATTTAATTCCCTGAGAATATTTCTCTAGGTTTGGGCTTAATTTGTCCTCCAGTACACTTTTCCCCAAAAAGCTTCATTTAATTTCATACTGTCTCTCTAACATGAAACAGTGAAATGCATCATAATATTTTCCCACTTGCCAAGATTTGCTTTTCCAAATATGTGCATTTATTGAATGAGGTAAAACCAGATTGCTTTCTAGTTGGGCAGCAGACACAGCAGATATGACCTCAGAAACTCCCTGCTAAATGGCTTGGACCCTCTGAATCCTACATGGTCTAGAATCCAAGATGTTGGGGGGAGAGACAATTATATGCTAAGGAGTATTTATCAACGGAGAGAACTTTAAAAAAAATGGGTTAGTTTTCACTAGGTGGATGTGCTACTGACCTAGCCAGACATAACACAATACATTTCAACCCATCTTCCAGCCACGACATGTTAATTATCTGCTGATTTATTTATACTATGATTATTATTTTTTTACAATTGGGCATGTTCTCACAAAACTATACATACTGTATCTCAGTCAGTATTTTTTTTCCACCCTCAACTGGAAAGCTGCATTTTCTGTGAAATTTCTTAGTGTCGTTTTCAATTTTGATGGCAGAGGCATGGTACACTTTCTATTGTGTTTTGTGTTGTATAACAAAAAAAAAAAAATAATTACAAGGAGCATCAGGTCGGCTACACAGTAATGGCCGAACACAGTCATTATTAGTGATCACTATGTTTTCAGGAGCTGACATCCCTAAAGACTACACTCTACCCAAGGAAAAAAGTCAGGGAAAAGACTGTGGCCATTACTTAAAAAAAACCAAACCAAACCAAAACAAAAAACAAAACCACAAACAAACAAAACCCTAAAACACAGTAAATTTAGTATAAGCAAAAATTATCACCTTTATTTCCAGCATTAGTTGGTCAAATTATTAATCTTTGTTCTTGTTGCTGCCTAAGGAAAAATGGCTTCTTGCAGTAGCATTTCTGTGTATACACTGCTTCTCTTTCACATCCTTTTAAAGCCCAAGGTTTTGCTTTTGGTTTCACTTACATTTGGGTTTTATTCTAGCAGGCTAATTTAAAGAAATATACATCTGCTGTTAATGGGTTGCATTCGACTCTGCGCACCAGGAACAGCAAGCAGCCATTAATCCAGGATAACTAGTTATTTAACCCAGATTTACAGCTGTGTATTGTCGGTGGACTTCCCCTCTCAGCTTGGTTGTGCTGCAGCACTGTTTTTCAAAGTGAGGGTCATGGTCCCCTTGAGGGCTGTGGAAAGGATCAAAGAGTGGGTTGGAAGCTGCAGGAGAAGTGGTGTTAATCACTAGCAGCCCTAGCTGTGGTTCCACCAGTTTAGCTTTGACTGCGGCGCTGGTGCAAGCAGTCATCCTGTCCTTCCTCTCAGCTGTCAGCTCCTCTCCTGCACACCAGTGTCTGGGTGGCTCCAGTATGTGTCTGTGAAGCCACACCACCACGATCAGATAAAGGGGTCGACTTGACTGAGTAAATGCTCTGCCAAGCAAACATGTGCTCTGTTGCAGTCAGATCTGTTTCCAAGCCCAGTTCACCATGCACACACAAAGCACAAAAGTGTCTGTTGGCTTCATGCAGGCTGCAGCAGAGGGTAAGAACAAGCAGCTCTGCAGAGAGGAGTACACAAGCTGTGGACACCAGTTTAAGTAACATAGCCACACTGGGAGCATGTAGTGTCAGATCATTCAGGGTGGAAGAAAGAGGAGGCTGGAACTGCTTGCTACAGTTTTTAGACTATCTAGGAAGCTACTAGTTGACTTTAATTGCATACGGTTTGTCTGCATGGAAGATGTGAGCATTGAACTAATACAACATATATGAGCAGCCATTCTGGGTCAGACCAATGTTCTTATTAGCACTGTATCCTACCTCCAACATGAGCCAAGAAGCGTACAAAGAAAGCAGGCATACATAGTACTTTCCCCAAATATCCTCTCCACTGCTAACCAACCACTTGCAGCTCAGGGGCTTTCTGAGCTACATATGGTTGAATTTAGGAATCCTCAATGTATTTCTCTTCTACAACTTTATATTTCCCCTTAAACCCATATAAAATTTTAGTATTTCCAATATCCAAAGACAGTTTATACTTTCATGTAGTAGTTGCAGCAAGTCCTTGCTTCTCTGCCATGGAGGAAATGAGCTGCAGCTCACTCATGGAGTCACACCAAAACAGATGAGCCAAAATGAGTGGATGGAATTGCCACAGTTCCAAAAGATTAAAGAAAACTCTTTTTATTCAAAAGAAGTAATCCAATCAAGTCAAGAACTTAAAAGACTAGATTCTGGTGAGCATGGGTTTATCTTTACAGACTCCAACAGCAGGAAATTGCAATTGAGCTTAGCTTTGTAAGTGGCCATCTGCTGGCTTGTAATGACAACTGCTTTTGCTCCTGGGGGTGTTCTGGGGGAGGGAACTGAACAGCAATGAATAATAATTTGCTCTATGCATAATCATCACAAAATCAGAAAGTGAATCGCTTAGATTGGCATACAATGAGTCATTTGTTAGCCAAACAGTGGCAGAGCTTTCTGGTCATTGATCAAATATTTCAATATCCAGAATTCAGTGTTTGATTTTTGCTCATTGGATCAAAGCCTTGCCAACTTAATTTCTGCCAAGGATCCATCAAGCTTTTGTGCTGACCACATGTTGCAAACAAGCTGTACAAATTATTCGTGCTGATGGATTTCTCTTTCTAACAGTGACTATTAACTGGATAGGTATACAGTACAAGCATAAAACCTGTCCCATTTAACTTCCAGTTTCTGTAGGTTGTTGATTTGGTGTGCCAGATATTGGTTGAGGTACATCTTCAGCAGAATGCATACAAGCTTTCTTTTTGGTAAACTCACATTGCAGCCTCCATTCCTAGCTCACAGTAGCAAGAATGTGCCCTTCAGAGGCTCATTTATTTTCTCTTCCAGTGTGTATCCGAGTCTGTGAAAAACAGCAGTAACCTACTGTCACCCTCAAGGGCAGAAGCTGGGAAAGCTCACAAATACCAAGCTGATGACTTGTAAGTGCATCTGAGCTGTGACATGATAGATGAGCATGTACAATGAGTACCAGAGAGGAAATGTACCGTAACATGCACGTTAGAAAGTGGTGTGGGTTAGCCCTGGCAAGCAGCTCAACCTCACCCAGATGTTCACTCACTTCCCACCCATGGGATGAAGCAGAGAATTGGGAGGGCAAAAGTGAGAAAACTTGTGGGTTAAAATAAAGACATTGTGTGTGCAAGCAAAACAAAACAAGGAATTCATTTGCTGCTTCCCGTGGCAGGCAGATGTTCAGCCATCTCGAGGAAAGCAGGGCTCCATCATGTGTAACAGTGACTTAGCAAGACAAATGCCTAACTCCAGGTGTCCCCTCTTCCTCTTCCTTCCCCCAGCTTTTGTTGCTGAGCATGATGTCATATGGTATGGAATATCCCTTCAGTCATTTGGGGTCATCTGTCACAGCTGTGTCCCCTCCCAACCTCTTGAGCACCCCCAGGCTCCCTGCTGGCAGGGCAGGGTGAGAAACAGAAAAGGTCTTGATGCTGTATAAGCACTGATAGCTAAAACATCCCTGTGTTTGCAACACTGTTTTCATCACAAATGCAAAACATAGCCCCATAGGAGCTGCTATAAAGAAAATTAACTCCATCCCAGCTAAAACCAGCACAAAAAGTTTATATTTTCTCTGTATGCTGGGCTGGGAATGCGTTGATTTGCATGCACATTGTCACTTAGCAATCGTAGCCTTTGTCCACTGGGAGGTCAGTACATATGCTAAACATTAAAGAGAAAATAAAACAAAAAAGTCAGTAACTAGTGTTGGGCAAAAGCCAAGGAAGTTTTCAGATGTTATCTTCACCACTTAGATTTTATCATCTGAGTTAACTAGCTGCTTCCTTAGTTTCACCAATACTTCCTGATGGTATTCAAAGAAAGGTTCCTGGAGGGATTGATCCAGAGCACCAATGCTCTGAATTGCTCTTGGAAGTTCTGCTCTGTCTGCTCTCATGAGAGGTAGAACTTAAGAAGGCCTTTGGCCTGCTATTTTAGTTGTTTAGAATTGGATGGCTTTTTCCCCCTTTTCAGGGGGTTTAAGTGTCTGAAAATCAGAGAGATTCAGTCTCTGTATTGATTTAAGCATTTTCAAAATTGTATGTTTGCCAATATGATATATTTGAATTTAATCTATGTTGTACTTCCGTATTCCATGGTTTAGTGAGTTAGGTGGTGTTGGGTTGGACTTGATGATCCTTGAGGTCTTTTCCAACCTTAATGAATGATTCTATGATTCTATGATTTAATGGCTCTCCAGTCTCTTTATGTAATGAATATATAACTCACTTCAGCAAGATACCTGAGAGTCCTACAGTAGTGCTCTTAATTTGTGTAATTATAAGGCTGACAGTGGACTAGGGCAGTGGATTAGAACTAAAAAATACAAGTTCTCTTTCCACCTCTGCTGATAACCTACTAGGGGACAGCAGGAGTGTTGCTGTCCTCCCAGTGCTCACTTTGGCTTTCTTGTCTGCTGAATTGGAACAAGATTATAACCATAACCCTCAGTGAAATATATTGATGGAAAATGAGATAATAAATTTTGCTCTAAGGTTTAGTGTTGTGAACTATTTGTGTAGTCTCTCTCTCATAAATCAGATCTAGGATAACTTCTCATCTCTATGCTCCAGGTCCCTATTCGGCTACGTGCTGAATCCTCGAGATACACACTGTCACTCCTCCTTGTTAGAAATGCAGGGAACCGTGGGTACAAGGGGATCAGAGCCAGGTCAGCAGGCTGAGCAGTCAAGGTACCAGAACTGTGAAGAGTTCCACGAAGCTGCCTCATACAGGTATTGACTGCTGCAAGCATGCATGCTAACTACACACATTCATATGCACATATACACATTGAGTGTATACACATATTAACATATTGCTTTTCTTAGCTAGTTGGTTCCAGAGGTCAAGACTCCTGCATTTTCCCCAGTGCCTTTTTTAGGGGATGAAAAGAAGGGGTGCAATTAAAGTAATATTTTTCATTGGCAGCTGTAGTGGCATTTTGTTACTGTTGAAGTACACCTGTGGTGCAGAGAATGTGTTCAGGAGATATCTGACATACTGTCTTTAGGGTGGCAGTGCCTGAGGTCAACTTAAAATCTTGCAGACGTGAATGATATAGCTATGGCACAACTGCTGTGAGCAGCCCTTTGCCTGCATCCCCTGCCATAGCAAACAGCTGTCCTTTTGGGAAGGATCACATAATAGGAGGAAGTTCTTATAGTCTCTGGGACCCTGTTCTTTCAGATTGTGGACTCTGAAGAGCAGTGCATTTGGAAGTGCAAAAAGGTAACAAACCTTTAGGATGCTGAAAAATAATGTCTAGGTACTGAAGGTAAATGCCATTTTGTATTTTTACTGCCCTTGGTCTTCTAAGTCTCCCTCAAGGACTTTATCCGACTTCTAAAACCTGAAGAACTTTCAGAATTTTGTTTTAGTCATAGACCTTTTATTTCAGTCTCACAAAGCCGGGATATTTCCCATGTGTTCATTTACTCTAAACTGCATTGACCTGAGGTGTAAGACAGTCAATAAGCAGTTCTGAACTAATGGCAGATTTCAGACCAAGTGTCTCACTAGACAACTCTTCCCAACTGTCTATGAGATATTTGATGGCACTCTGAAATCTCTAAGAACTTAAAAAAGGAGTTTATGGAAAAAGAAGCACTTTCTTAAATTTTTAGAACTTTCTGAGCTGGGTTAACTGTGGATTCGATCTCTGAGATCCATAGTAGCTATAGGTAGGAGAATAAGAAAATTTTAAATCCTCAGCACACTTCCAGTATATTTTCCTTTAAAATGCACAGTAATCTTTGTTCAAACATACGGAATACTTGATAGCTGGCCTGATAAGTTGTAGATTTTAGCTGTACCTGTTTAATATAATTCACATAACTCCTGGAAGTTGTGACAACTTCTAAATACAGGTGGGAGTATAATGGGTTTTTTACTCTATGCCTGAGAGGAAAAAATTGAAGAAATATTATTTAGATTAAATTTGAAGGGCTCAGGAAAATAGAAACAACAGACAGGTGCTTTGGGATCTCTCCAAATGTTTCATTTACTGTGGAATAAAACATTTGGATTAATTTGTTGTCATTATTGGTTTTTAACAAGCTTTTTGTCCTTCCTTATTTAAAAGGTAGGTCTTTCTAGTGGAAAAAGTACATTTTAAAATCAGAAGTAAAAATGTCAAAGCAGACTACTCTGGCTCTCCTTAGACAAACACTTCATATAAAGAGAACTGGGGAAATAACCTTTTAGTCTTCAAAATTCTTTCAGCTGATCTTGGCACAAATTTTGGATGGTTTCACTGCCTCCAGAGCTCCATTTCTTCTACCACATCTACCCCTCAGTAAAAAAGAAAAAAAAAAAAAGGCAAAAAGAAAAAAAAAGCCTGACTCTATTCAAAATAAACCCATCTAAATTCATGCCAGGAAAACCCTTTTGCCTTAGTACTGTGTTCTGAAAACCTGCTCAAACAGGTACTATATGCTGTAACGATGTAGATTAATTACAGCAGATGTTTAAATTGCTTCATCTTGATCTACACTCCTGGCTACCTTTGAGCAAATCTGCAGCACTTCTGCACACACAGGGGACCTGCTCCTTGTGATGACCCAAAGGATCTAACCAGCTTCTCTGAAATTACAGAAGTGTTTGTAGGGAGTAGGCAGCTGCTGCCTTGCAGGCAGGGTCCGTAAAGGAGCTTAGCCAGAGCTTTGCATCATGGCAGATAGCATCGGCTAGCCTGGTCCAATACCTACCTATCTGCTGAAGTCAGTGTCTTTGAATTAAATGTAGTGAAGGGAAACACAATAGGACAATCACATGCTCCAAAAGAAGCCAGACTGGGACTAAGGGCAATGGCTCATGTTTTGAATGAGGAATAGCAGCAGCACTTCTGGGAAGATCCATTCAACAGGAAAATTGTAGGGTGACTGGCACCAGCTCGTTAGGATCACAGTCTGTCTGAGAGAGGACAGACCATAGCCCATACAACTAGCTATTACTGCTGAAACAAACCAGTTTGTTGTTATCACTAAATACTGTATCACAAACGCTTCTTCAGTTCTGTCCTTAAAGGTACTAAAGTTCCTAAAATTGCAGGTAAGTCTTCAGCCACTTTTTGTGGCAGTAGGAAGTGCCTGCTAGACTTGCCATATTCATGCTCTTCCATTTGAAGAGGTTGCTCCATGTGTGTGGAAGGGAGGAAGTGGATAGGAAAGATGGGGATTTCTAGAAAACTTACTACTTCCTTGAGCCCTTATTAAGCATGGGTACATGTTTCATCTCCTTCATCTCTTTC
>NW_010120371.1:15943-36623 GCF_000699245.1 Pterocles gutturalis
ATGTGGGTTTTATGCTTCGTTTACAAAGCATTAAAAAAAACCCAGAGAATCAAAAAAGCAGACGTGCAGTCTGTCTGAAAGAACTGGGAAACAGTAATACTTTTTCTCAAGTCTGATTATCTTCATTTTACTTGCATAATGAAATGAGAAAACATGTTTTCAAAGGGAATTATTTGGAATCAGACTAGATGCAGGATGTGTCATTCATCTGAGATGTAGAAACTTCTGGACTTATTTAGGAAAACATTGCTCTAAAGGGAGTTCCTCAGAAGAAAGCAATTAAATGTCATTTAGAAAAATATGCATATTGTGGCATAAATGATGAAATATGATTGCAAAATGTATAGCTTTCTCTTCTGGATTTATTTTTTCTGGTTGGACCCTGTTCACAGACCTGTACATATCCTGAACAGCAACAGCTAATCTTACTGAAATGAGGGAAAGTTTTTAGTGGTTTCGGGTGTGGGAAAATACCTACCAAAAGGACAATTTCTTGCTGCTCAAATTGGACTTACAAAGTTCTGATCTGACTCAAATTCCCAGGGGTGAAAAACAAGTGCATTGGAAGCCCATAAAAATCAATGGCAGTCTTTCTTTTTACTTCACTGACCTTTGAAAATGACTTTGAGGTTGAAATCCTGCCCTCACTAACTTCAGCGGTTCCTGGATGAGGTCCACATAAAAGTGTTTACTACCCCTGGAACATTTCTTCAAAAAATGGGGAGCTTCCCTGTATTTCCTACATACCAACCCCATTGGCAAAGTGGAACCAGAACTCAGACAATGTTACATTGGATCAGATGTATTTATTAATGACAGAACTTTGAGCGATCCTAGTGAATGCCTGCATCCCTCCTACCAAAGTCTTGCAGATGATGAGGGGTTTTTTTCCCTATGTTTGATTCTGCCTAAGGAATTTCTGCTTTTCTCCTCCATGAGACTCTGTGCAGGCACAGCAATCCACATGGCTCCCTGCGCCTCACAGGTCAGGGCTCCCGGCTGCGGACTGGAAATGATGTTTCAAATGATGATTCAAATGGTGCTACACTACCCCGTGACCTGTTTTTTCTCCTTTAGGGGTGGGAGTAAAAACCTGGATACTTTTCATAGCAGCCAGTTATCTTATAAAAAAACCAAGAGACCGAAGACTACATTTTCTCCCTTAGGTTTAAGTAAAGTACTATCTACCCATAAACAACTAGAGTAGCAAACAGAAAAAAAAATCTGTGTGTACATTTTTGTGAGGTTGATTCCATATCACTTTTGTGTCTACTACAGAGACTGTGGTTTTCCCGGTTGGATATTGAAGCTGTACTTCAAAAATGTATTAAGGTGCTAAATATAAAAGCAGAAATGTGTCAGCCTCAGCCCTCCATTCACTTGATCCCCACTAGCTGGGACAGCAGTTCAAATCCTTCAAATGGTTGTGGTTAAAAACGCCTTTATTTCTATCTAAAGTTACCACCAATAACACAGGGCCCTCTACCAGCACTGTTGCAGGGTACAAATTCTTGGAAGCTATAATAACAGGATTAGTTCTCTTCCTGCTTGTATGATCATTTTAACCTTAATTATAGCTGTTCATTTACTAAAATAAATAACTCAGGAATATAATAAGTTTTAAATTCCATCTGTTCCAACAGTCTTTTTATTTTCTTTGTGTGCACTGTTTGGTGGGCGATTTATTGTATCCATTTTCCTTTTTTTTTTTTTTTTTTTTGACTAAGAAATGTGCAATATATTTTCCAGACATGTTATGTATGGAACCACTACTGGTTCAACACAAGGCCATAACAAAAAATGAAGTTCTCCGTTTTTTTAATAGCACAAATGACCTATGATGTTCATTGATTTCAGATTCAGATAATGATTTACAAAGTATGCTTGAGACTGACAATGTGCAGCTTAATATTCTGTCCGTCCCTTCGCTCTTCCCTTTGTGAATTACCTGCTTGCCCCTTTTCCCTGAAGTTGGTTTTCTGTGCCTTCTCCCAAAGGGATACTACTACTTGTCCTCTAGATAAACACCACACTGCATTTAATAGCCTCCTTTGAGCAAAGAAGCTCTATTTCCTACATCAGACAGCTTACAATGGATGGGTGGGTGCAGATTCAAGGCCAATCACTCCTCATCATCCTCCAGTGAAGCCAAAGGAGGGCTTCCTTGTTTCCATCCTGTAAACAAAGAGGCAAAAGGGCAGAGAGGATCTGGCCTTGAACTGTGCTCCCACGCTCTGTCAGTCCTGAGGAGATGCAGGGAAGGGGAGGCATCATGCAGCAGCGGAGGGATTAAGCAGTGTTGCTTGGCATCCAGGGATGATTTAGAGCCCAAGTTACAAAAACGTGCTTAGGAGCTGTTTATGATTTTAAACCTTTTTTATACATTATTGACTCAGACTGGAAGGACAATAGGATCACTGAATCCAAATGGGGTCTTTAACAAGGAATTATCTCTCTTTTGTAGTTTTGTGTTCTTTCTTGTTATGACACCATCTCACACATCAAACCAAGCTAATGGCTTTCTTGCATTCAGTGCTGCAAAACATGTAATGAAGCACAGTCTCAGCTGTAAGAAGATAAGAGACAAAGGAAACAATATTTTGCGTCTACTAGGGAAATGAGGCACAGATATATGATTTTCATTAGCATTTGAAGCTGGCAGTACATTTGTCTGGTCTTGAAGTGGATATAGATCACTTCAAAACCGTGCTTCGGTACTGGAGTAGTGTAAAATGGCCTTGTAAATCAAACTAAGGATGGGGCATTCTGACCATGTCTTCTGACCACAGACACTATAAAAGTCTAATGTCGTCAAGAAAGCCTGCAGTTTTCCTGCATGTTGACGGGTTTAAATAATCAGGAAGAGTACATATAAGGTCTGCTTCAGCTAGCTTATACATGTGAAAGCTAGTTGCCTAATTATGACATATAAAAGTTCCTATATCCTAAAAACAGGAAAGCCTATATCATTCACCGCAAATCACCCTGGAAATCTGGGTCCAATTTGTGAAAGGCACCAATGACTTCTGCTTCAGGATTTTAAAAATCAGATGTATTTCCTTTCAAAAGCAAAAAGAAAATCCTTGTGAGGGTGTGGTTGCTCACAGGACTGCCCTCTCAACCTCTGACTCCTGATTTTCTCTGCATGATGTTCTCCTTCACACAGACTAATTGTCAACACATTCTGAGCATGTCATCCAGCTTCCAGCATACTATAGGATGCTCATAGAGGAAAACATACAATTATTATGATAGTGTGCTGTCCCATGGGAGATGCTTGGTGGAAGGAAGAAGGAAATAAAGTTGGTCTGAAACGGTAGCTGAACATTTGCAGACTCTGTTACAGAGCCTGCAAAACAGGAGAAATCCCAGTATGTTTCAGTTATATTGGATCTAGACAGGTCTGATCCATGGTTCATGAGGAGTCATACAGTGAGAGACTAAAGGCAAAGAACAAAAAGAGACAAAGGGAAGAGAAGAAGCGTTCCTAGCTTTTGATGGGGAATGTCTTCTATGAATCATTAAAGCTGGCCTGTCTGCAAAAATGTTTGCTTAAAGTTCCAAACCCTGATAATGCTTAATGAAAAATATTTTAAGCCATCTATTTAGCGACAAGTGTGAGTGTGTGTTGTGGGGTCTGCATTTTAGATCTTCACCTTGGAACAGAAGTTCTTTTTTCTGTTTGTGAGGAGCTACTCCTGTGGTAACGATACTGGTGTTATAAGCAATGTACAGAAATGCTTGTAACCTAAAACAGAAGCTAAAATGTCCAGATATCAAAACAGGCAGAGGGCTTGTCTGGAAAATTTAGAAAGTTGCTCTGAATAATGTCTAACAAAAGATCCCCTTTCCACTTAGACAGTAAACAAACTCTAATGAAAATAACTGCTGTCCACAGGTATGGCAAAAATTACTGATTCCTGTGACAACCATGAGGAAACCTTCTTCCCAAGGTTTGCAAAGCACTGCTTCAGGGCATCAAAAGCTTTGCAGCCCAGAGTGGTTACCGATGTTCTACTGAATACCACACACATGCTACCAACCACTAGGGAAGTTGGAGATAAAGTGATTTTTTCTGAATCCCTTCACTGCTTTGCACACATCAGTACACATCCAGTCCCATGCAGGACTTTCCAAATTGAAATCACACATTGTGCTTCCCCTGAAATGTGCAAGCCATCTGCCACAACTGTGTTTGGTTTTGAGCCATTTCTTTGTGAATAGGTGCTTATCAGTTTCTCTTGTTATTATTTGTACTCTGAGGTAGGCGATGGGGAGTCCAAGACCACCAACACTGTCTTCGTCTGACCAGATGTATACAGCATTATTTTCTATAAATAATGGAAGAAGTTTCTGAAAACTGTATTTATATTTCTGTTGGGGTTTTTGTTCTGGCTTATGTATTTAGTTTTTAATGTGTCAATAAATAAGAATAGCGAAGTATTGTAAGTGTATTTTGACAAAAGTGCTAATAAATTAAAATAAAAAAAATCTGGTTTATAAAAACAGTGAAGACAGTGTTTATGATTCACTATAAATGTATGCTAATGTTTGAGAACCAATGTTTCTAGCAAGTGTTTTGAAGTATGTGAAGTACTATTAAGGAGTACTTTTTTCCCTCTGTGGATAGCTGAGATGGCCGTTATTGATACATGGGAGGCAAAAGCACAGTTTTGTTTTATTTTCTTTTGGTTTGGTTTTAAAGAAAACCCTGCTGAAGAAGTGGCGTTTTTATTCCTTTGACCTACATGAGTTTAGGACTTGGTCTGCTCTCGTGTAAAGAATTCCATAGCCAATAATTCTAATCCCCAAAACACAGTCCCCGAATACTGCCTAAAAGCCAAAAATATGTCTTTATTTTCATGTATTGTCTCAGTGGACCACAGCTGCTCTGTGTATTGTGGACAGAAAGGGGATCTGATGCACACTTTTTTTGAGCATGCACATGAATATTTGCATCTACACTACTTTTTTCCACAGGGATTGCCCTAAGCATAGTAGAAAAATAATTATGTTCTGTCACAAAATGGAAAAGGTCTCAATAATTCAATAACTTAAAGTGTTAGTTTGATAGAAGTGTCTCTCACTTCCCTTTGAAGGTTGCAGGTTTATGTTTGCGTGTGAAAATAAGATGTAAAATCAAAGAATCATGAAATAATTTGAGTTTAGAAGGGACCTGAAGAGCAGGGCCAATTTTAAAGTTATTTCAGGTTGCTTATGGCCTCATCTTGTCCAGTTTTAAACACATCTAAAGACAGAGAACCCACAACCTCCTCAGGAGTGAAATACAATTTCTTTGTATGCTTCCATGTTTTAAATGGAATGTCCATGGCCAGCTTAGTATTTCCACAGTGAATCTAACCTTTCACATCCATTACCAGAAAAACACAGTTCAGCTCTTTGCACAGTTAATTTTTATTTTCCTTTTTCAGAAGACTTCAAAGCAAGGGAAAGTCAGCATACCAGTGGTTTAATAAATAGTTACACAAATAGGGAGGCAGTAGACACAATCTGTAAGCTTAAGTGTGACTGCTCAGACTGATTCTAGAAAATATGTTTCCAAAAGTCCTTGGAATTTTTAAAGCTAATTGTAATTTGCTTTTCACAAATAATTTAAAGTGTTCAATCCATTTGGGGCCCACTTGCCAGGAATATTTTAGTTAAAAAAAAAATATTAACAGGAAATTAATTTAGAAGTTTTAGGCGGAAACCTGAACCTGAGTTTTGAGTTTATCCCATGATGATAACACTCTGTTTAAAGAAATAAAATGTTGTGTGCTTGCAACAACAGCAGTGCAGACAAATTACAAACTGAAACTCAGTAAGTAATGGGTAAGTTCAGGAAGATGGCATCCTTTCTGCAAATACTTTTCAAGAAGAAAAAGCAGCAATATATGCCAGGCTCAATACTTGTAACAACTTTTCGTACACTTTTACATGGGTGCGGTCTGGAGAACATGTTATTTTAGAAAATTACAAAACCAGGTTGTCTACTTGGTAAATGGGTCATCTAGTTTCTCAGTGTTTCTTTCTTAACCTACATTGTTTGTGTTACTTCTAATAATCACAAGGAAAATCTCCACTATGTACACAAAATTTGTAATCATCTTGTCCTGAATGGAAGTAGTTCCTGTAATGGTGTCCAGAAAATAAGTGAGTTTTACCTGGTGATCAATCCCAAATGCAGGCTGCTCTGCTGTACTCACTGTTCACTTTCTTCCAATTTTTTTTCAGGGGAAAAAAAAAATACTTTGAAGAGTTTGGCAGCACTTTGAAATCATTAAGGTAAATTATTTTAAAATATACATCTACCCATAAAGCCAGACGCCTTAGGATCATGAATGCAGTTTATGAATGCCTGAGAGACAAGAGGAAAGCGTAACTGATGCTTTTTTTTTTCACCCATCTCATTTGAAATGTTCTTTTGCTTGTCTGCATAAATTTTGAGGAGGTTATTTTGAAGTATGGTATCATTTAAGAAAGAGGAGGAAGCGCCTCTCCTACTCTGGCAGGCCAGAATGCCACCCACTCCATCTCACAGTCCTGTGAATGGGCATAAAGTATTAAATGTTTAATTTATCAGACATCTAGGAGTAAATGTTCTTTTTCTCCTTGGACAAGTGTGTTTCTTTCTGATGAGGACAAAAGAGGAGAAAGAAGAAACAGAATTTTCTGTCAGTTTGCATTTAAGTTGATTTTGAATTGAGATCTTGAAAGATTGCAAATGTTAAAATACCGACCACAGTATAGACATGGCCCTGATAAAGTTAGATAAACGTTAACGTAAAGTTACGTTACCAAACTTAATAAAGTTAGATAAAGTTAGATTCTGGACTGTATCATGCAGTGTTACCACCTGGATGTGGCTATGCTTTCTTTCCTGACAGAGCCAATAGTATATTTAGGACTCAGCACCCAAGCATGTAGCAGTGCAGTATCACACATAACTTTGGGACTAAAAGTGAAGAGTAAATTTTAGCTGTGAGAAAGTGTATGGTGGCATGATGGAATTACCCACACTGGCATCCATCCAGCACATGAAGACTATAAAATCCACGTTAACATGATGTGGCTTGTTTTATGTAGCTGATACAGGACTTTGGTGTATGGTGTGTGGGTATAGAGTACAGGAGAGTTTGGGGCTTTATGTCTAATCAATAAAGGTGCATGAAAATTTGCAAAAAATTGTGATATTTAAATAATACCAAAGCCTCACTGTTCTTTCTTCTTTCACAAGCAGACAAAAGTACCAAAACCTGCAAGAGGAGCAAAAAAACCCAGAGAAATCTCTGCAGGTGTTTTGCCAGAGGCCTGTGTGCATTATAACTCCGTGTTTCTCTAATCTGAAAAAAATATGATGTCCTCCTTAATAATCCAAAATTAGAACCAGAGTAGCAGGCAAAGGGGGAGATCAGTAGGAAAAAAGTAACCTGGGTCATGTTTAGATACTGACCTTAGATCTGTGAACTGCTCTTTTAATGAGGACCTCATAATTAACGTTTCATGAACAGCATTTCTATGCATTTGCCTTCTTTATCGTGTAAAATTCCTCACAATAACCTCAGCTCTGCCCATGTTATCTCTGATATTTCCCTTGGAAAGAGATAGCATTACTGCTAGACCAGTCTGGGGCTATATATATTCTCAGTGAGTATGCATGTACTCTTTGGCAAGGTTGCTACAGTTAAATTGTATTTATAAGGGCTGAGTTCTGCCTGCATTCTCTCAGAGTGTCTCTTCTACCCAACAGTGTTTGACACCAGTTGAAGGAACTTAATTACTTATGTCTCTTTGAAACTTGGTTGAAATCAATCACAAAACTCAAGTGATTGAGCTGGACAGACAGATTCATAGACAGTACTTTAAGTCTCATTTCTGTACCAAACCAGGTAAAACCCCCAAATTTTGTCAGTTTCTGGGCTTGCAAGAAGAATACTGAATTAAGTTCAAGATGCTGACAGCATGGCTTAGCATCAGCAGATTTATAAAAAGCAGTCTTATTTACAATAGTCTTAAAAGTTATAAAGCTGACCCCATAAATGTCCTTTTGCACCATCATGACTCTCCTCTTTTAATTTGAAATTTCCCTGCCTATGAAATTGGAGCAATACAGAGGAGTCGCAGCTTAAGATTGTGACAGCCAAGAGGTGAAAACTTTATGGATTTTCTTACTAAAATGGTGGGGTATGTATGAGTGAATTAATTCTTGATGACAAGATTACCCTTCCTGTTCAGGAAACTTTTAGTGTGAGGTAATATAGTTCAGGCAGAAAGAACTTTGAGGCTTTTTCATCAATATAATTTTTACAGACTCAAAAAAAAATCTAGTCTGATACTCCAGACTAGACGTATCAGTGACACACCCTGAGTTTGCATGCCTGCGTCCAGAACTGCTGAGCTTGGAGTGTGTTGGAAGCCTCAGGCAGCTCCCACTTTTTCCCCAGGCCAAAAAGTTTGGACAGGTTCAGAAACGTATCATCTCCAAAAGTAGAGATCTTTACGTTATAAGTTTACACGTGGCTTGTTTTAAAACCTACTGCTACCTCCTGTAAAACATAGGAGGACTGCTGTTACTTCTTTATTGGCTTGTAAAACTTTATAATCTCTCCCAAATTCACAAAAGCACTAACCTACTAGCTCTCCTTTCCCAAAAGACACCAGCCACATATAAGGAAAATATAGCCTAGGAAACAAAGTTTGTCAGCTTATTCTGAAGTTTTGGTTTGAAGGATGATGGCAAAGAAGATGTTGTTAAAAATCAAAATCACATCAAAGTCACAGCAGTTTAACTGCAGATTAAGAAGCCAGTGACATCTGTTTGAACACCACCTCCATTCATGCTACTGTCATTTGCTGTGACTACCCACTGATACGTGCTGAAACACTCTGTACATTTGCAATGAGATGATCATTATAAAGCTGATACTTGAGGGCTGCTAGGGTTGTTTCTCACGGTTTGGATGCATAATGGAGTGCAAGATTCAAGCTAACACAGGCTTACCTAATCATTAGTAAGGATTTTGATAAGTGATCAATCCAGGCCAGCTGACTTCACATACCTTCCCTAGGTTTAGCTTACAAAGTGCAAGCTTTCAGAGTGCTAAAGTACTCATGTGACTGCTGCCAGATTCACTAGTGCTGGCACATGCACTGCTGGAAAAGAGCATCTGGGAATCCCCTGGCCAAGGAGGTGAGATACAGCTGTCCTCTGCCCCCAGATGGGCCAGTCAAGGAACAGTCAGCAGCACAGGCTGAAAAGGGATGTATCAGCTGGACAGCTGACATAGCCCATAGGTTGACTCTGAAAATGGCATTGCTTTAACACCAAATATTATTCAAAGCAGGTAGGAGTTTAAAATAGTTGGTAGGGCAAAGAGGATTACTATTCCAAGTGTTGGGAAGTCAGCTGTCCAATCAATGTCAGTGGTTTTGGATCTGTCAACCAATTTGCTAACATATTAGCATCTACATTTCCTCCAGTTACTTCCTTTTAGGACTATATTGTTGACCCTTTGAAAATGGTCTTTGCTGGAGTCTGGAGGAAGCTGTAGGAAACAGAATACAGGTTGAACATTTTAGCAGGAGAGAGATGTGGAAAGTGTGTGTTCTTTTGCCAAACCTTTGCTTTTCTGGGCTGAATTTGACTCATTTTTCTTATGTTTCGACCTCTTTGACACTGTTCTTTAGGGGCTCTGGATAGCATATACTTGAGTTGCTGGTGCAGCTGAAGACTCAGTCACAACAAAAATATAATGGCTCATTCATCAGGGATGTCAGGTTTTCAAGATCCAATTTACTTGTTAGTAGCCAACACCTTTCTTAGCTGCAACTGTGCATCTCTTGGGCCTGATGTACAAAGACAGCAAGGGTTCTCATAAAATGAATGTTTCTGTTCTTTTCAATAGGGACAGAAATGGTGAATGGATTTCATTAAACTTTTAAATCTCCCAGTCTTTTTAATAGCATGAGTCTCATTAAAATGTCATGAAAGTTCTATTCACCAAAAATAATAATAGTAATTTTTATTCCTTTTAGCACCTTTCTTCCCATAGTGCTTCTGAGACTGATAAACTAGATGTAATGAGTAACCACAGCTGAAACACAGCCAGTTCTGAGGTGAAACACAGCAGCTATAAAATGGCAAACAATAATATTTCAAAATGTGTTAGGAGAGGACAGAAGGAGTATATGCAAGTGAAAATTCAAGTGGAATATAAGAATACAAAACAGGAATTTGGTCAGTACATACCGTATTTAAAGCTCATACTAAAAATAAGAATTGCAGGGGGAGGGTTAGTAGCTGAATGTTCTTTTGATTGTACATTCAGTTTATTGCCAAACACATTCAGTGTGTGATAAAAGCAATGGAAGTGTTCGACCAAAATGTGAAACATTTTGTTTCACATTACACCTATTCTTAGGAAATTATAATTATTTTTACCAGTAAGAGCTATTCTATGCAAAACAAACAGCTACTCAGGAAGAGAAATAGGCATGGGTAGGATCCATCAAGCTCAAGCCAAGGAGCACTCTGTGTCAGTCGGCACTTTTATTCCCCATCACACCTCATCCACAGGGAGAGGGATGTGACACTGACTTATTGACACTAGAGCACACAGTTTCTTGATGGTTTTCTGTATTATCCCTCAGTATTCTGCAAGGAAAATGAGGCCTCCAACCACCCACAGTTTAATTTGCAACTATTGTTGTAAGAGGCCCTAGAGCTAACACGTCTCTCAGTAAGCTCTGCCTTGTCTGTGTTCTCTTATATCCACTCTCATGATTTCCCTGCAGTACCTCTTGGGTAACATAAACAGCTCTCTATTCAGCTTATGAAAATTCCCACTTGCCCAACCACCTCATGAAGGGTATTAGTTTTAATTATTTTCAGCAAGGTAATATTGAGGTTTGGACAATGTAGACCCAACAGTGTTATTAGTCATCAGTTTTTCTTTATCTTCTTATCACATTTTTGAGGTAACGCTTAGCAGCCCCTGGTGCAGAACCTCATGGTGCCAGCCCCTGTACAAACGTCGAGCTCACAGGCCCTGTTGGTCAGTAGGTCTGTTCCAATGGGCAGAGTGAACTTTCCACACTGGGGAAGGAAGCTGGTAAAGGCAGTTAATAATGCCATGTACAGCAAAATCTTGACTTCAGGTTGAGATAAGACACTCCAAGGTTGTACATCCATCTCAGCCTAGGTCTGGTTCAGCAATAGAGGCAGATCTGTACCCCGGGCACTGTTTCCCTGAACAGCTCAGGGCACTAAGCCCAAGTGAAGGCACAGCCCCAGGAAAGGGAGACGAGGGCTGGGCAGAGCTGCCTTCCTCTTATGTCCACTCCCCACCTGCCCCCGCTGTCAGGGGAGAGCCCAGTAGGCACCCTACTGGGGAGAATATCGGCAATTCCTATGGTTAATCTCTCCTCCTGTCCCCTGGGCGGCGTTGTCTCTGGAAGCTGGAGGAACACCTCTAGAGCTGGCTGGGGAGGGGAGGAAGGGTGAAGAGGGGAACTGCTCTAGTGCTGATGCAGGGCTGAATTTTGCCGCATCAGGGCTGAGGACAGAAAATGAATTTTTGGCTTTGTTCCTCCCTCCATCAGTAGGACAACAGAATTTGATTTTGCATATGTTGCTGGGAAGTCTGGAACTAGCTTTCAGTAGGCAGTAGAGCTTTATGTATTTTTAAGTCCCTAATGTTGTTTAGCTCACCTGAAACAAAACTGGCCTAGTGTGTAGCCTGAAATTCAGATGGATACTTCAGGCTGTTAAAACTATTTCGCTGTTAGTCCAACTAAAAAGTGAGGAAGCAATCTAGCCATTTGAGATGTATTAGACCCTTCTGATAGCCATTATAACCTCCAGACCCAGATGTCTCAGGCCAAATTGTTTAGCAGACGAACATGCTTTTCACAGGAAAAGCATGTTGCTCAGTCCGTAGTAGGTGTGATGGGAAATATGCTGTATTGGTGTCCAGCTAGCACAAAAGCCAACTTCGTTCTCTTTGCTGCTGCGTTGACATTCTTCAGCTTCTTTTTCACATTTTTTCTGTTTGTTCAGACAATCTGAATCTTGAAATGATGGAAGGATGCCTGCAGCCTCCTGGGTAAACTGGTGCTGTTGGCAGTTCAGGGAAATGCATTGCTATAGCTTGACTCCACCAGAAATCCAAAGAACTCAAATGTCCGTACACTCCAGCCCAAGCAGACAGTGTGTAAATGTTTAGTCTGAGGTATTTTATTATCTTGTTTCTCTTCTACTTGAGAACCATCATTTAACCTGTCCTGGATTTTTACTATTTTTTTTTTCTGCAATGGTTGAAAAATATAATTAAGTCAGTTTGCTGAACCTGTGTCCTCCTAGTCTCAGTGAAAGAACAAAAATCTAAAAATTGAGGGGGTGGGAAATCATTACTATGGACTCTGCTTCTGTGAAATCCATTATTTGTGGTTAAAAACAAAGCAAAACAGAACCAAAAAACCCAAATGACCAAACAAAAAAACACCCACGAAAACCAAGTGCCTCAGGCAGAATATTTCCAGAATTTTTTTTTTTTTAATTCTTCCATGAAATGCTAGAGAGGCTTCAATGTAATGTACAGCTGGGAAACATTATAGATCAAATTAAAATCATCTGAATTGAGTTTTTCATGGTGGTTGGCGATTATTACTTATTACAGTACATGTTAAATTGCCTTTGCTCACTCCTGATGATTTAGCTTAGATATTCACTCTTATATAGCTGAAAGGTTTGAGCAGTGAAATTGATTCCACTTGGAAAGAGGCTCCCAGACTTCAGCATGAGATATATCTTTCTGGTCAAGTATTTCCTGCCTTTCCTGGCTGGAAGTTTTCTTACAATGAGATGGCTTGAAAGGACAACCTCATTGTTATTTATTGCAGAGATGTGTGGGTGCTATTTTTTAGTTTTACTAGGTGACATAATGATGTCTATCTTAAAATAAATGCTTTTTGAGAACTTCATTTTCACAGACATTTCAGATCAAATCCAGCTGAATCACTGGGCCAGCAGCCACCCAAAATAATTGAGGCCATTAATTTCAGGAGAATGACATCAATGCTCAGTTTGCCCAGGAAGCAGAAGATTCAAGATTCGTCACCTAAGTTAGGATGTTGAGTTGCTATTTAGGTTATTCAATTCATGTAAGGTGAATTAGCTCAATGCTGGTATAATCAGAGTACCCAGACATGTACTGGGGATCCAGTGAACCAAACCTCATTTGTCCATCTTCATCTGCAGTGCATCCTCCTATTTTATGGTTGTGGGGACTAATAGTACCAAAACTTATGAGCTTTCAGAGTTATTTGAATGTATATATTATCAAGAGATCCGAAGGAGAGGAGCAGGCTCCTCATTTAGTAGATTGTTGTCCTACAGGTGCTAGTGAAATGAAAGGATCTTCAGCAGCGTAGGTTGTTGTGGTGTTCACGAGGTCATTTATGTGGGACTGGAGACCCACAATTTGAATCGCTCATAGCCTTTCTCCTGCTCTTCATCCATCCAAGTTCACTTTGCTGTGAGCTAAAATTTGACAAATGCTTCATCAGTATTGTTTATTAAGTCTGTAATTAACAAGTTGGGCAGAACTCGAGGCTGAACCTCAATTAGAGGATCAGGAGCACAGGTAGTGTTCTCCTCAATCCCCGCAGTGTCAGGGATGAATACTGAGAGGATCAGGAGAACACACCTGATCAACACCTGGCTCAGAGGCTGGTGCCAGAGGTGTAATTTTGGTTTTTTTGACCATAGGGAGGCTTATGTGGCACCAGGCCTGCTAGCGACAGATGAGTTCACCCGTCTCACGGGGAGGTGAGGATTCTCGCTCGTAAGCTGGCAGGGCTCATCGAGAGGGCTTTAAACTGGGTTCGAAGGGGGAATTCCCAGGCCCATTACAGACAGACCTAGGGGTGGCACGCCTAGTAGGAGTGGATTCGACAGTTCAGCTCAAGTGCATCTACACTAATGCACACAGTGTGAGCAACAAGCAAGAGGAGCTGGAGGCCATTGTGCAACAGAACAGCTGTGACCTAGTGGCCATCACAGAAACTGCAACAGTTTATAACAATGGAGTTATATTGATATTGATATTAATGGATATTTTAAACTTTCAACCAAGGTGGACAATTTCTCTGTCCACCAAAAATTCCCTATGGTATAAGAACAGGCAGGATTAAGAACATGAGCTTTTTACTATTACGTTTACAAATAAGACGGTTCTTCCTTGTTGCTCGAAACTTTTAGCGCTCTAAACTTCATTCCTGTTGTCACTGTACAAAGCTATCTCCATTACTTAGCAGAAACACAGAGGCTTTGTGACACAGGGGTGTTTTTCAGGCAGGATAGGAAAATTCACAGGCAAAGTACTGCTCTGTTGTGTTAAAAGAGAAAGCTATTTGACTCTGTTGCCATGTCACCTGATGGAGGAGCATGAGCCATACATTTAAAGGGAGTGCTAAGGCCTTTCTTATTACCCTCACTAAGTAAATCCATGCTGCTAGCTTCTGCTGTCAAGGTGGATTACACTGCTTTAGTGTACTTACTTAGATATTGAACCAAAGGTCTATTAAAACCAGTGGGTTCTCCACGTGGCCTTCAAGAGAAAGAAAACTTAAAAAAAAAATCTAAAATGTCTCAAAATTAAAAATCCCTTTGAGATTTTTTTTCTTCTTTTCATGCAAACCTGGACAAATATTACAAAGTGTGTTTTGTGAATTTTAATTCAAAATTTTAACTGGATGCAAAGAAATGCAAAGAAATCAAGACAGTTCTCTGCCTTGTTCTACCCAACATATGAACAAAATTTCCTATAAAGCAAGACTGTTAGTCCTTGCTCTATAATCATTTAGGAGCTCCAAAAGTTGAATCCCCCCCGCTGCTCCCTTAGTTGTAATGGTTTTCCTTATGATCTGAGAGTTAGGATATATGGCTGTGCATCTGGAAACTTCTTCTATTTATCTTCAAGATCTTAGTACAGATGATACTAACAGGCGACCAACCAAGGAAATTATGATGCTTGGACTGTGTCTTTGAAAAGGATGTTTTGAGTGATGCATGGTTATAATTTTCCGGATTGCATTCAGATGTCAGAACTGGCAGTTGTTTCCCCAAACAGCAGGTGTTCAAGCTGACAGACAAGATGGTGATAATAACCAACAGAAAATTTTACGAGGAATTCTATATAGGACAATATCCGTGTTTGACTACATGGAGAGTCATTAGGCAGTGAAAGTTTTATTAAATGTACAGACTAACAACAGAGACTGAGTTCAGTCACTGAATTTGGGGAAAGTCAGTAAGTGATGTGTATGAATGCTCCTTTATTCCTTATTAAAATGACAAAGACTTTCTGAGTGGGATCTCCATATATTTACGACAGGGCTGTTCCATGTGAGCATCCCTGTGAGCACCCCTGTAAGCACCTCTAGCTCCTGGGATTGTCTCACTGCAAACTAAAGTGAAGAAAAAGATAGCAATAATATATGAACTGTGTCCCTGAAACATTCTGAGGCATGGACATGGATACTGGAGGCAAATTTACAGTTTGATGTATTTTTAACCAGAGCAATGCTACATCAAGGTGTTCAAAACTTTTTGTATTACAGCTCACGCAGAAATGTCATGGGATATTTTAGAAAGAATCAACACAGTATTTCAACACAAACTTAGCAGAACAACCACAAAAGGAGCATAAAAGAAAAAGAAAGAGACTGGTTTTAGGATATCTCTGTTTTCAGACTGTAGAAAAGATACAGGACTTGTTCTAAACTTCTGGATGATCCTTCCAACAGACCTGTGCTCCTATCCTGACACGTACATATTCACTTAAAATATACATTGTTGAAATTTCTTCCAGGACAATATTAAGCTAAAAAGGTGGGTGATCCAAAGAAAATGTGCTTGCTGTCCAGAATGACTGTTGTTCCCTCACTTCAAATATTGACATTTGTCTGGGTGCTTCTCGTTGTTTAGGTTGTCCACAGACCAATTTAACTGAGGTCAGCTTGCCAAGAAATAGTACTTGTCTCAGTAGGAAATTTCATAATCATTACCACTCTTTAGTGCACTTTCTGTCTTATTTCATTTTTTTATTGTAATCAATCAATGTAACTTACAAACTGATGAAGCTTGCTGTCTGAATGTCCCCATGCCACTGTTGTGCCTTCACAGTAACGTTAAGTGCACCATTTTTTCTACATTTGTTTTCACTTAATGTTTAGGTATGCATTACTAGATCGATATTGTGCAAAGGTCTGTTCACTGTTATGTTGGTTGGAGGTTTTAATTCATTGCTATGTGCTTGAAAAGAAAGCCATTAAAAGAAAAGTGTCACACATGATTATAGATCTATAGTCAGATAGAAAGTAGTTTTTGTTCTAGAAAAATGTTTCTCTCAGTCTAGTTTTCACTCTTAGAATGGATGAAAGATCTTGCGAGAAGGCAAATATTGTCGTAAGACTTACTGATCTTAAAATATGCCTTTATCTGTCCTTATTGTGTTGTAACTTTTGCTTCATAATTGTGTTTATAATTCCTGTAATTATGTTGTCATTTCAAGGGGCAGCTTAATGGCACAGGAGAATAGAGATAGCAAGGGAAAATCTGATTTGATTCCAGAAAAAGAAATTCACAGTGAAGGAGATCAAAACACTGGAACAAGATGCCCAAAGAAATATTAAAATCTTCATCCTTGGAAATATTCTGGATTTGGCTGGATGGGATCCTGAGCAACCTGCTCTAACTTCAAAGACTGATCTGCTTTTAGTGGGGACTTGGACTAGATGACCTCCAGAGGTCCCTTCCAACCTAAACCGTTCTGATTCTGAGAATATTCTGCTCTTTTGTCAATAGTTTTGAAGCAAGTGCTAGCATACAAAAGCTTATAAAATCTGCATTTTTTAAGGATAGCAATAAAATCATAATAGTAAAATTTTCCCTCTGAATATCACTTACAGTGACACAAAATATTTCACTAAGTTACCATAGGGTCAATTCACCATCATTTGTACCAGGGAGGTCACTACTCTCTCTCCCTGGCTGATGGGCCTAACTCCTTTTTCTTTTTGATCAAAATTATGCATTGGCCTTCACCTTCCACTGATTTTTTTGCTGGCACTTTGCCAATTAAAATAGCATAGGTGAACATCCTAATGAGTGGTCCATTCCACCTCCCAGTAGTGGAAGAATCTTCCCTACTGCATGCTGATAGTGTTTTTCCTTGTCTCATTTTAAATCTCCCAAATGACAGGGTTTCCACTACTGCATTTGCCAATCTAATTATTAAACAACAGAGAGCTCAGTCTCATGAAGTTTTCTCTAATCTCAGTCTAAGTTTTCTCTGCTTATGTTTTCCTAATAATCTTAATTCTATTTTACATATTATATTAATATACCTGTCTCACCCCTTATGTCTAAATGTTTCAACTGCATGTAAATTATATAATGAACTATAGTTCATCTGATTCTTTTAGCAGCTTATATGTTATCACCTTCATTTTCCTCTGGGTATTGCTCTTCCCAACCATTTCTTGTTTCTCTGAAGTCTTGCCGTCTTTTTGATCACTGGGCATGTGGAGCTAAGCAGTGCCTTCAAAGCCCATGTGTACCAGAGCCAAGAATAATTTAGGTTACTTTTCTCTTGCTCTGTGATGAGGTACCTCTACAAAAATAGGACAGAAGTGCATTTAACTTTTCTTTCCTGAATTTATATTACAGTGCAGCTGTAGAAATTTATCATCCACTGTCCCCATCAGGGCTCCTTCAGCATTGCTGCTTCCTCATGGAATAGTCCCACCATGTAGGTGTGCTCTGGGATGTCAGAGATGATCTTTTAAGACAGGTTGTTAAAATTACTGGGTTCATATTTCTCATTGGAAAAACAGAAACAGAGGATAAATGTAGTGAAATGCACTATATGCACGGAAACCAGCCAAGCCATGCGATCTGTCTCCTTCCTTTCAACATGTTTAAAATATTAGTAGATGCTACCTACATGCCATGCAACCGTATAAAAGCACAGACTATACAGAGAATTTCATGCAGCTCATATCATACAACTCATACCATGTGTTATAAAAAGGTCATCTGATGGACATGGGACCAAATGATAAATGCTCCAAGCATGTGAAGCAAACAAGCGGAGAAAGGAAGAAGTGAACCAACTCAGTGCAGAAAAGGGGAGGAGGGAGCAGGCCAAGGAAATGGTAATTCCTCAATGTAAATACCCTATCTAGCTCTCCCACTCAAAGTTCACATGATAAACTAACAGCTGTCAATATTCTTATTCCCTTTCTTTCTGCCAATCTCCTCTCCATCTGATTCCAACCCTGAGGAGGTCTGCTGAGTGTGTGACTCCATGTGTGTGTGCACAAAAGGACTAGTTGTACCTGCTTATCTTCTGGGTATGTTCTTCATTCAACACTACCGCGAATATGTTTCTGTTTAGCTAGAGAAAGAACATGTTCTATTTCACATTGAACCTCCTTTGAGGGAAAAGCAAACAAATGTGTTTAAATTACAAGAAGAAAAAGTTCACCAATTCAAAATAGTCTGATGGGTCTCTAAACTCAAAACAGAAGCATGGGAAGTTTGCCCACCAGTACGAAGATGTGAGTCTGAATCACCAGAGAGGGAGGCCAACATGCCAGCAGAGCTCTCCCTTCACTAGGTCGGGAAAAATCAGGGGCCCTGTGTTAACTGACAGTTCATCAGTTTCTGACAGAAATCCACCCACAGGCAAAAGCGCTGCGCATCTACATTTCTACAGGTGCAGTGAGGCATGCAGGCAGTCTTGCAAACAGATAAATATTCAGTCCACTCCCTAGGGGATATTGCCACATGAAGTCTGACCTGAGAGACACTGAACTCAGTGTCCTTCATTAAAAGACCCATCTATATCTGCTTCTGTTTGTCATGAAACTTGACTGTAGAATCTACTAGATAAAATGGCCTTTATTAAGCCTCTAAATAATAGCTGTGCTGCAGTAATAAGCCAGTCACGTCTGTCAAAAGTTGGGAAAAGCTGTACTCCATTCAAAACAGTACTTTTATTTCCAAGTTTTTAACAGAGACCAGCTTCTAAATATGATATCTTTTTCCTAGTGTTTCTGGAAGTCAACCTTTCTGACTGTTTTTCTTTGGCATTTACTATTCCAGCAAAGAATGATCTTAATAATTTTATATAGAGTTGGTTAGTTTTTCATCTCACAGTTATTAGAAAAGCAACGATTATGAATTGGTGAGTGTTTCCAATATATTCCTGTTTGCCTCTCCAAAGTTAAAGCAATAATGATTCTTTTTTTTTATTTGGGCACATCTTAGGAACAACACAACTTTTCACTTTAGCCTGCCTGTGGGCTCTGTCCTGCCATATGTTTTCCAGAAAGGTTTGCACTGACTGCTCTGCTTGTCCTTTGTGCTGAGTGATAGCAAAATGGCTTCCTCTCAGTGGACAAAAGGGTTATGGCCTTTTTGCTCTGTCTGGCATCTGCTCACAAATTAAAAACCCACTAAATTGAGGCACAGATTTCATAGAATGTACCAGAGCTCTAAACCAGGCTACTGGACTCTGCAACAGAAAATATACCAAGCAAAATTTTTAGAAAAACTGCTTGATACTGCATCTCTCAGTTTGGCAGGAGGGAAGGGCACCATGAGATACTCTAAATGAACCTGATTTTCAGAAGATACAGATTCTGAAAAGGGTCCCCTTTAAAAGTATACCAAAGTAGGAAATTATCTTCAAACATTTTTTTGAACAGACATTTTTCTGTCTCTCTTTTGTCTGTACCTGTTCAATATTGCCAGCTTGTCCTAACAATCCTTTTCTTCAGCTGTGTAACTTCCACACATAATATCTAAACATCAAGTGAAAACATGCTGATGTCTTAACAGAATCTTAAAAAATACTTCCTACTTTACATCCAGTATCTCTGCAATGCAGGAGTAGGCGTCCTAGTTATTGACATAGATATAAATGGATATATATTTTATTTGTGAAACTGTAATCTGAAAATTAGATTTTATTAAGGAGATATTTTTATTTCTTGAGAAAATTTTTGTCAAAAAGATAATTATCTAGAGATAAAAATCTTATTACAGCAGGATTTTCCCATAGGATGTATGCTCTGGTTTATATTTTACTTATCGTTGTCCTTTTGCCAAAGGAAGGTAAATATCTGCAGTTCATTGTCAGAGAGCAACAAGGATTGGCTGCTCGCTAAGGGCTGGGATGCTGGGAGTGGCGGGGTCCCCACCAGGGCAGCAGGCTGGGGTCTCATCAGGCCTCGGTCCATCCCACCGCCCCTCGCCAGGGAGCAGGCCAGGCTAGGGGGGCAGCTGGGGGCAGCCCCAGCCCTGGGCATTGGGCACCCCTGTGGCGATATGGGAGGTCCAAGGTCAGTTGGAAATGTAAGCCAATGAGTCAGGGTCAGGATCAGGTCTGGTGAGGGTAACAAGGGCTAGATACAGCCCAGTGATCACCAGACACATCCATCGTGATGGGCAGGCATGAGGTCAGCCTGTGGGCAAAGGTCTGGGTCTGGATCAGTGGGGTCCATGGGCAGGCAGAGGCTGTGTTGTGGTGGGGGCTATAACTCAGGCTGGGCTAGGCAGAGCCTCAGCTTGGAGCAGCTCCCACAGGAAGGGAGTCAGCCCTGGCTGAGT
>NW_010120371.1:36689-58379 GCF_000699245.1 Pterocles gutturalis
CAAACCTACAGGACTGTATGCTGTCATAGTGCTTACATTATTTTTTTAATAAATATTTTAAAATTGTATTTTTATAAACTACAAAGTTTTCTGTTTCTAGTGGAGACTGTTTATTATTATTCATAGAAGATCTAAGGCTAGGTAGCCACCTTGATGTTTTTTTCAAGGGGTGACAAAATTCAAAGACTTCCAGTTGCCTACAGTGCTTCTCCCTGCAGTACCAAGAGACATAACAGGCAGAGACTGTGCTGTCCTAAGGACAGCTAATACTGCATATTCATAGAATCATAGAATGGTTTGGGTTGGAAGGGAGCGTAAAGATCATCGAGTTCCAACCCCCCTGCCATGGGCAGGGACACCCTCCACTAGCCCAGGTTGCTCAAAGCCTCATCCAGCCTGGCCTTGAACACCTCCAGGGATGGGGCATCCACAGCTTCTCTGGGCAACCTGTTCCAGTGTCTCACCACTCTCACAGTAAAATATTTCTTCCTAATATCTAATCTAAATTTGCCCTCTTTCAGCTTGAAGCCGTTACCCCTCATCCTCTCACTACACTCCCTGACACAGAGTGCCTCCCCATCTCTCCTGTGGCCCCCTTCAGGTACTGGAAGGCTGCTATAAGGTCTCCCTGGAGCCTTCTCTTCTCCAGGATGAACAACCCCAGCTCTCTCAGCCTGTCCTCATATGGGTGGTGCTCCAGCCCTCTGTTAATCTTTGTCACCCTCCTCTTCCATAGGTCTCTTTAAAGAAAAGGTATCTGAGGGGTCAGAGGGACAGGATGAGAGGCGCTGAGTGATGTGGTCAGGCTAAAAGTATAAAGATTGCTCAAAATTCATCATAAGGAAGATACTAAGATTCTATTTTACTACAGTTCAACAATGTCAGCATAACTCATTGGATACAGCAGGGCCTTCCCCCCTCTCAGTCTCTGCACTGAATTCCCAATTAGAGCTTTTCTTGGATAAAACCAGTAAGATCAGTATTAGGGATTCAATTTCCTGCAGTCTTTTGTAAGGTACGTAACTGACATTCAACTGGACTCTTTGGACCTGGGAAGCCCCACGTTGTTTTTCATAATTTCTTTAGTGCAACAGAAAGGATGACAATATAACCATGAAACAGGGATTTCACACACAGGTATTGAACTTGAAAGGATATTGATCATTTGTGACATTAGCAGCTTAGTGTTTGTTGCAGCGCCTGGCTCTTTGCTGTGTTCAACACCTACCATTCCAGTTGCCTCAAATGCTTAGCGATCGGGCCCTAAAATAAAACAGAAAATCAGCTGTGCTGTCCCAGTGAGCCTCTGTTCCATCCTTAGAAATGAGCTCGTTCTTTCTTAAATTATGTTTTCTCACTTCTCCCTGTTAAAAACTTTTCCATTGGGAACTCAAACAATTGGTTTATAATTGTCTCTTCTGATCAGCAATGACCTGTTATGCACAGTCTGGCTGCAGCACAGGGAGAAAAATCTCTCTTTCTGGAACAGCAAATGTAATCTTCTTTTCTCACCCAATGCCATATATTTTTTAGCAAACTGGTGGTGGGGAGGAATAGAAAAAAAAAACTGTTCAGGCTTTTGCATTGTGTTATCAATATAGCAGAGGCTCTGGAAAGCTTAACTCCTGAGAGGTTTGCCAAAAGTATCCTTAAAGAAAACAGTGAAAGAACTAATCATGTTGTATCATTCTGGAAATAAAGAGGCTCCGCATTGCAGTAATATGACATCCTATAGACCTGGAGATAATATTATTTATAGTAATAAGTAGTAGAATATAGTAGCAATATACTATATAATATAGTAATAAATAGTTCTTATTTGGCATTTTTTCTGACTTGGTCTCTAAGTGTTTCACAAACCAAGTCTCTCATCTCCATTTTGCAGATAGAATAACTGAGATACTGACTGCCTGCAAAGGATTACCCCAAAGACTAGCAGTAGAGCCAGGATCAGAATTTGAGACCTGAGGTCACTGCCCTTTGCACAGGACAGGAAGCCGTGCTGTCCCTGCAAGGCCACTGACACCACCATGGGAGAGCACCGAATGACAGTAGCGATTTCATTGGGGTGGATTTTGTAAAAGCCCTCTGCTCTCCCTCCAGTCAGCCAGGGTTCTGCTAGTGGGGCCAGAGGGAGGTGAGTTTTAGATCATGAGGTTTTTTAAGAAACCCCCATCTTCAGTACATCTTATGTGTACTAGCACTTATTATTAGGGTACTTGTTTGCCTTATTCACCGTGAGTCCCACATGATTACATCTCTGCAGCCGAAAGCCCCTTTGTAAACTCCACTTTGGGATGAAGTAGCTGCTCTGTAGGCTGTTACAGTCTCCTCATTTAGAGATAATAAACTAAACCTATCATAGCAGCAACTTATGGCTTACTGACAGAGCCATAATTTTTTGTGTAAATGAGTCAAGATTTGGTCTGTCTGGTTGTTGTCTTGCTTCCAAAAGGGCAGATGGTTAGCTTCAGAGTGCCTTGGGTTTTTCTCCTGGCTGCAAAGTAGGCTGATCTTCACAAATGTAGGAAGCCCAGAGCTCCAGTGGAGTACCAATTAGCAGGTTTCAGAATGCTAGAGAGAGGAAGACCTTTGAAGCTCTTAAACATCTTATCTCTTACAGACAATGTCCAATTCATCCTTTCCTCTCTGCTAAAAGGAAGTCCCCACTGCATTCTTTAAAAAGAGGGATAACAAAAGCATTCAATGCAAAATAATAGTTACTAATTAGAAACTTCCTCCCTTTTATTAAATTTTATTAAATTACCTCTATCCTGATATTTTGCATTTTGGGGATAATTATATATGGAAAGATAAATGGCTGTATCAGATTGAATTGAGTTGAACTCTACCTGGTCCAGGATCCTGCAACCAAAAAGTGACTAAAGCCAAATGCCTGGAAAATAGCATCAGAATGGGGCAACTTCACAGTAATACACTGTCAACATAGTCGTGTTTTCCAGAAATCTGCAATTCAGATACTATCTGAAGCGGAGATGATACTCTGTTTAAGTTCCATCAGGAAAAAGGGAGTATTGGTAGAAGAGACACTGGGTCTAGGTGTAGTGCAGTCACATGACTAGTACATTTTTTTTTTAATGCCATCTTGCTCTCTGCTTAATTCACATATTTTTTTTCTGCAGTTCACATAACTTGTGAATTATTTTTCAAAAGGCTCATTCTTGCTACTTGGCCACAGTGGAGAATTTTTATCACAGCATGAAGAATTTGTCTGATCTGACGTCACTTAACTCAGTATTTTCCCTTTTGCCACATGTCTGCCTACTAGCACTGTTTCCAATAGATGCCCAAATCAAATTCTATATGTTTCATGTTTAAATCATTATTAAACATCTCTTGAAACAGACAAATCCTAATGGGAAACAAACATCTTGCTTTATTATAAGTTCTTATCAGTATCTTCAGGTTTTTTTTCAGGAGGACGCTTGCATGTTTTGCCAATTATGTACTATAATCTGGAATACTACAGGGCCTCTTTCTTTTTTTTCTTCATAACAAAACCTCCAACTGCTTCTCCAAGTTGCTGAACAACTAATCCACTAAAATTGGGACAGTATGTTCAAGTTAATGATGTGCTATATAATTAACCTCTTGACTTACCTGACCAAAACCAGAACCTAGTGGTAGTGTGTTTCCTATCTAAAGAATCTCATTAGACTAGTGGGATTCCTTGAAGGAAAATCTCCATTCAGCTTACATCTGTAGGAGTGATATGTATTACAAGCTTAATGTTAAGAAGGAAGTGGAAGTATATTTACAATATAGAAGTTACAATTCTGATTCTCAGCAAGTTAATTTATTGTGATTTTGGGTAATAAATTGTGCTCATACACCATTATGGTTAATGTTTCTTTTACATGCTCCACCAGGCTAGTATATGAGTGTGGATCATTACTGATATAGTACCAACAATTAAAATCCCACTAATGCTAAAGTGAACAACATCTGTAAGTCCTGAATGATGAAAGTCTAAAGCAGACAAACATGTGACAAGACACTGGATCAAAGACTTGGCATCAGGCATATGTGGAGAGTTTCTCTAGAACATGAACGAAGAAAGAATAGCTTTGAAGAAGTAATTTTCAAGGTCATAAAGTCTGTATTTGGCAGAGTCTCAGAAAGCAATTATTGCTGGGAATTATACAAGAGATTTGGATTGCTCTAAGGGAGATTGTGTTGCAGCATACCTAAACAAGAAAATGTTGTTTTCATTAATTATAAAGAAACATTGAATGCTCTAATGTATATACAGAAAGGCTGTATCCCATTTGTGTTCTTGCTGTCCTGAATTAACTGAAGTCAGCAAGGGATTAAGGCATACAATGAGTTGGTTCTGTCTAACCCAATGGCAACTCTGCTGTTCCCCTACCACTAGAGACTTTATCTCAGGCTTTATTTAGTCTGCATGTAAAACACGCATGTATCTTTCTTACCATTTTGCTACATGAAAATCTCCCCTACGTCTACTCAGTGAAAGTTGTTTACAGAGCAATTTAAGTTCTCACATATTTCTTTGTTGCACCTCCTGAGACACATGGCACAGGAGATGAGAAGTGAAAATGTCAGTGTTAATATCGCTTAACACCTCAAGGCAGCGATGGGAGATGAAACATCCTCTGGTATTAATAAAAGGCTTTGTTTTTCTGCTTTATGGTGCTTTGTACAACCATGCTATTGCTTTGCAGCACAGTGAAACTAAATATAGTGGGACCACCATGTACAGACATGACAAATTTCATGCTGCTGGTATGAGACTGAGACGCTTGTCCCTGCCTCCTACTCCCCAGCCTCAGCTTCTGCAGCAACTTCCTTTGCCACACAGCATGTCTCCTGCCTTGGCTGCATATGGGATGCAGAGCTCTGAACCCAGAGAAAAACCCTGATGTGCTGTGCATCCCAGCCAGGCCCCTTGCCTCATCTTCACTAAGCCCTACTCCTATTACATGGCCCAGCACACGCAGTGGCACTGCAGCATATGGGTGCACAGCTATCCCGTATAGAGTAACTTCAGAGCAACAGTGAGAGGCCAAGGCAAGGCTCACTCTGATCCCTTTATTTTGACAATGACTTCGCATTTCTCCTGTTTTCCTCTTGGATTCACCACCATCCTAGGAAAAGTCCCTTCCCAGGACAGTTAGGGTCTTCTCTAAGATGCATTCATTTGTCTGCTTTAGAGGATGGTATTTTCCCTGCCACAGGGATCCTCCCAGGCTGCTTGGCTGTTTGACTCCATATGAAGGACTTAAAGCCTTACTGCTGCTACAGCTCAGGAAGACTAATGCCCTCCCGACAACTGAAAATGTTAAAAACAAAAATACAGTTATTCTTTCAGTCTTCATTTGGGTGCTTTGATTTCAAAAATATTATTTTCATAGCTGCCTTTTTAATATTACTCATTACCTTCCTGGCTGCTTTGCACATTGTTTTCCTTTTCACTTAAGACATTTCGCTTGCAGTGGGAGAAGTTGTGTGGCCAATGGTTTGAGAACAAGGCCAGATGGCAGGAGTTCCCATATCCAACATCCAGTTTGCCACTGATATTATGTGTGGCCTTGGGCAAATTGTCTAGTAGCATTGCATATCAAGTCCCCTATGCATTTGTAAAAGGAGTAGAAACAATAAGATCTATCCTATGGTAATATTCTGACTGTGTCTCCAAGCTTGCACTGAGTATGCAGTGCCCAGTGCTTTGCAGGAGCTAAGTGCTTTTGACAGTGGCAATAACAGAAAGTGGGACCCTGACCTTCCACAACATCACCGCTTTACTGGGGCAGTTTTCTTTGCACGATCCAGCAGACCCATCTGTGTCTGTGCTGTCAGTGGATTTAATCTGAAAACGTAGCATGGAAAAGAGGGTGTAAGAAGAAAGTGGAGTAAGTAGGGGGTAAGGAGAATGCTGGCCCACTTCTCACCAGCGTCATTCTCCCTAGAGGAAATCAAAGAAACATTAGTTTTGCAGACACTAGCCTCTTAGTTTAAATGCCTTCTGTGGTAAGCTTGATTACAGCTGTTGTTGGATACCTGTGCTTAGGCTTCACATAATTTTTTCCAGTGGAATAATTCTGTAAGTATAAAATTAGCAATGTTTGTTATTTTTCTTGGAAGATTTTTTTTCATAATAAAATGAAATAGCTGCAACATAATCAGAAGCCAAATTTGTCTGCACAGTCCTATTATCACTGAAGTTGCCTTCAAATGTGCAGAGTGTGGTGGGGCTCTGGTCAGTGTTTGGCAAGTTCTGCCAAGCACGTGTCTTCTGCTTGAACACAGCAGGTTTTTAACCTGAATCACAACATTTTCCATTGTGTATTATCCCAAAGCTCAAGTGTCTCATAGAAATGAGCAGGTCATTTTACACATAGAGAACTGGTATGCAAAGATTATTGAGTAAACCACTTTCTTAAAAAAGTATATTCTTTTGGTTGTAAATTGTTCCACAGCACTCAGATCTGTTTTCAACAAAAGTTTTCACAGCACAAGGGTGGCTCTAAGATTAGGTTTACAGTTGAATTATTTTGCGAAAGAACCAATCAGCCATTCCCCAGAGGTATATAGTGCAGTCTGTGAAGTTTTATTAAAACATGTAACCTTTTTAAAAACGGTAACTTGCTATTTCTATTTGAAACTAAAGAAGAAGGTATGAATATCTATAGGTGATTTATTTTTTTTAAGGATCTTTTCCTTCAAACATGATTATCAGAAAAATAGTTTAAGGAAACATTTTCTTTTGTTACATCTTATTCATGCAAAGCAATGTGTTATGATTGGTTTTATTGAACATTGATCAGAAAGATGAGCCAGGGAGTCAGGGAATTCTCTGTGATAGCTTTCCTATGGGCTGTTTGCTTAGGTGTAGGAAAAGCAGTACTGATGCTTCAAAAACACAATTCCCTAGCTGTTTCAGAAAGAACAAAAAAAAAACCACTAGCTACCTCAGGTCTCTGCTCACGTTGCTTATTATCCTGTGGAAGCACCTGTATTTAAAATCCACTATGTGTGTTATCCTTGTGGTGAAGCCAGGAGAATTATTGTTGGCAACATTTTCAAGCCTTAGATGCCTGAATTTAAGCATCTGAATATGTGGCTTAATTTTTGAAGTACTGAAAACACGCACACACGCACACAGACATACACACACATTTTATTGAAGTCAGCTGGAGAAGCTGGGTCATAAGAATTTTTGAAAATCAGGCCACTTATTTAACTGTCTAAATATGGATTTATAAGCCTAACTTTAGACACACCCAAGTCTAGCCGTAGGCTCTCACAGTGTCCCAGCACTGTGTCCTGTGCACTTCAGACTGACTAATTTTTAAGTCCCATTCCAGAGCCACACTTCTTAAAATTAGGCTGGATGAAAAGAAAATTGTTTGGGAGAATTATTTCCATAAATTACAACCAAGGATTATCATTATTATTTTAATTCTAGGAGGGAAAGGATATTATCCTTTCTCTGCAGTAACTGGAACCTAAATACTGTAGCTCTACTATTAGCTTGTGAGAATCAGAAAATCAGACTAATTTATTGCCCAGTTTTCTCTTTTGTTTTTACTAAATATTACAGTGCTTACTGAAATCAGCGGGGCAGCTTGTGATTACTGCTTATAAAGAGCAAGGGGATCCCTACATAGCCCTTCTGCCACTGCAGCACTGTAACTACACACTGCTTTCTACTCCAGGGACAAAAATGCAACCTTACCCCAGGGGCATTCAAACTGAGCACTGAAAACCATTTTACTCAAGTCTACCTGTGAAAGCTGATGTCAACAAGGTGGAATTCTGTTGATTAGCACCTCAACAGGTATTTGTCTAGAGTGCGAGTTCACGAAACCTTAGGAGGGCAGAGTTTTCGCAGTGCCACAGAGGTTTCCTTTCAGACCTTCTTTTGTGTCATAAAATTTGTGTCAGCAAAGCGTAGAAAATTATTTCAATTTCTGCACATCTCTTGTACAGTTCAAGTACATTGAATTAATTGTTTGTATCCCAGCTGACAGCACAAAATTGACCTGAAGAAGGAATTCTTGGAGTCCTTGCTTGTTTGTTTTTTAGCTTCGAGGCTTTTTCCTTCATCTGGCATCACACCAGCTGCTAATTCTGTTCACCAAGCATTGGTGTGAAGCATTCCCTTTACTGGTAACTTGACTTTGTCCCCTAAACCTGCCCAGTGCAGAACAAATTCAATTTCTTTTTCTCCCTCAGTGGAAGTATATGTGTGTTCTCAAAAACTAGCAGAGTTCCTAGTCAAAGGTGGTCCAGAAAACATACATGCACAAATAGATTTGTCTGTTTTGATTTAGTAAGATATTTTATGGTTTAGTTTACTCTCTCAGGTAGTTTTAGACCATCTTTTCTCTTACACTTTTAGTTTCTTTGTAATAGAGTATCACCAGCAAGGCTTGAGTAGAACAAAACACGACAGTGGGAGGTAAGAGCACTCAACCGTGTAAAACCTAACATTATTTTGATTCCTAAAATCTTTTAGAAAGCAATTTCTAAAACAATTGCCTCTGAGCTGGAAAAGACACCAGAGACTGTTTTAATAAAATCTGATAGCAAGGGCAATTGAAAGATACAAAGTCATCCTGGACAAGCATAACTATCTCTGCTTCTTTCATATTACAAAGGTTTTAAATGCAGGATGGATTCAGCCCTCTTGAATCTTTACAGAGTAGAAATCCGTTATTTCAGATTGTGTTAGTCTAGATTTGTAGCAGTTAATGGAACAGAATCACACACTTTATGTTTCACTGAACAAAGTGCAAATTCAGCTGTCATGACCAATTCAGCTGGAGTATGTTTGTTCTTTCCTTTTCTTTTCTCTGTCCCCTTACCACAGAGAAGCTGTTCAATGCAGAGGGCACCGCAGGGCTGAAGCCAGCTGGACTAGAACTTTTGATCAGATCTGAGATGGCTCTTTCTTCCCCCTCAAGACAGCTTTGTTTCCTCTGCCTTTTCAGCACGTAATTTATAAAGCATGGTCTCAAATTACCTGAGTGCTGAAAAAATAAGAGCTAAAATGCAATCTAAAGAAAGATTTCCAATGGCTGAGTCCACACAGAAAAAAACATCTAAGTGAATGTCAACAGTGCTTCATGGGTAAGCTCCTAGAAATGTCCTAATTTGCTTTATAAAAGAGTTGACATACTGTCAATTCTATTTTTGTTTATAAAAATTCCCAGAAATGTACATTTAATATAGAACTTCCATTGATATTTCTTCCATTTTGCTTCACTGCAGGATGGGTTTCCCTGCTATAATTTCCATTGTCTAGCTTTGTCTTTCGTATCCTTTTCTGCAGTACCTTGCTTTCTAGGTGTTCCTTACCGATTCCATAAACAATGAGTGACAGACTAAGTGAAGACAGGTTAGTAGCTGTTCTAGTCTCAGAAAAGAAATAGCAGGAGAAACTAAATTTAGGTCTGAAAATAATTGAGTAGACAAATAAGAGAGGAACGGTTCCAAGTGAAGAGTGAAATGTGCATGCCAAGACCACAAAGGAAAACTGGGAATATCTTTTTCTCCAGACACCCAGTAACAAGAGCTTCAGTCAACATCAGTGGGAGATTCCCAGTTCACTTAAATGGCAATAGCACTAGGACCCAACTTTCTGGACAAAATATTATGACAGTGTAAAAAGGTGCTTTTCAGAAGTAGAGGAATTGTTCCTCTCTCACAGATCTTAATAATCTGGAAAAAAAGGGGGAAAGAGAGCACATTGTACTATCAAATGAACGGACTATGGCACAGGCGGGTACAAGATGTTTGTCTGGCTGGCTAATAATGACTTTTTGCTTCTAGATGTATAAATGCCCTATCCTTTAGCTTCCTACCATGACTCAGTTCCCTCTTTTTTGCCTGCATCGGTTCACTCTCCATTCAGTGTCATCACCCTACTACTTCCTTACAGTTGTCCTGTCTTGTCCACAAGACTATTGAGATAGTATGTCATCTGCGTAGCTCCTTGCTTAGAAAGCCAGAGGTCTTCAGGAAAGTAAAGTTGCCTGTACGGGGAGTACAGTGAATAGGTGAAGGGGAAGAAGTGAACTTGGCAGAGTGATGCTGGTGTCACTCTGCAAAGCAGAGTACAGGAAACCAAGGGTGATACAATCAGACAGAAGCATGGGTACATGCAGAGTATGAAAGTCAAATTACTTTGATTTGTTTCACTCATGCAAACAATTAATGTATCAGTGTAAGGTTACCTCTGGTACTTTCCATCACATAAACAGGCTGTCTCACAGTCTGGGAATGATCTGGGAATCATCTGAAAAGTAGATCATTTGAAATAATTGTGCCAACCCTGGACAGTGAAGCAATAAGAAAATTTAGATTTGGGAAGGAGGGTTTTGAGCTAGTCACACTATAAAAAGATATTAAACAATGACCAAAAAATGCATAGGAATTGGAGATTGTGTCAGAAGATGAGATGTAAGAAAGGCCATTTGAGGTAACAAATTAACATGTTTCTAAGATCTGGAAGGGTACAATGAGCAAAGTATGTTGCTGTCTTAACCACAGAAGGATTTTCAGTCCCTGGCTACCTTCATCAATAAGGATCCCACGAAAATGGAAGAAAATTTCACATCAGACGTTTTTGGCAGGAGGACAGAGGTTATTCAGTCATAGGGACCTGCAGGTCATATGCAGTACAAAGCCATTTATGACATCATCAGGACAGGGATTTTGTTCTGGTGGTTTTCTTATTCATTGCTCTCAAAAGAAGATACAAAATTGAGAGTAATTTTTATTTAGAGAGTAACTCATACATGGACACAGACAAGAGTCTGTGAAGAGGTCCTGGACTGCTGTGGTGTAACTCAGGATTTGGGGTACAAAGGTTGGCTATGTGTTTCCCTGTTCACTATTAGGAGGAGAATTAGTAATAGATACCCCACTTACAGGCACACTAAGTTTGGTACAAACATAGAGCAAAAAAAATAGTTCCTTCTTCAAAAAGCATTAAAGCTTTGGGTTTAGTCCAGTTATAACAGCGAAGTTTTTTGAACACATTTGAACACATTGAACACAAGCCAAAATCTGTTTCTTACAGGCTTAGCAGCTTGAGGTTTCTAAAGGGACCTTGGACAGAGTGTTAATGTAAATTTTACCCTACTTCATTGTCCCCTTATACAGTGATGTGGTAGAAAGATGCTTCTCACCATCATTAAAAACTAGGCACATAAATCTATCTGCCTGTCCATGTGCACAGAACAACATGCTCTGATTTATCTCCTCATCCAATCTCCCCTGAATCCCTGGCAGCACACTTCAGCATTTTCATTTTTTTTCCCCATTATTTTCTAACAAATGCATTTAACAAAGTCTGGTCTTCAGCAGTGTACTATTGATTTGAATCCTGAATGCAAACATAGGTGAATTAAACTGATTTTTCTCATACATATGAAGAAAATTAGAAAACTTTAAATTAAACTCTGTATAACAATAGACCAAGTAAGCCTGTATTGATTTACTGAACCAGCTCTTGTAGATCATGCTAGAACTTCTGGATTCATTCTTGTATGAATTTCGTTTTCCAAAGAACAGCTATTTGCATGAACTGCTCTTGTCCAGAGGCTTTAACTCATACAGTGCTTGGTTCTTTTCAGAAGTTGTTAAGAACTCCACCTGGAGTACTGCATCCAGCTCTGGGGCCCCCAACATAAAAAATACATGGACCTGTTGGAGCAAATTCAGAGGAGAGCCACGAAAGTGATCAGAGGGCTGGAGCACCTCAGACAGTTGGGGTTGTTCAGCCTGGAGAAGAGAAGGCTTCAGGGAGACCTTATCGCGGCCTGTCAGTACTTAAAGGGGGCCTACAGGAGAGATGGGGAGGCACTCTGTATCAGGGAGTGTAGTGATAGGACAAGGGGTAATGGGTATAAGCTAAAAGAGGGTAAATTTAGACTAGACATTAGGAAGAAATTTTTACTGTGAGAGTGGTGAGACACTGGAACAGGTTGCCCAGAGAAGCTGTGGATGCCCCATCCCTGGAGGTGTTCAAGGCCAGGCTGGATGAGGCTTTGAGCAACCTGGGCTAGTGGAGGGTGTCCCTGCCCATGGCAGGGGGGGTGGAACTCAATGATCTTTAAGCTCCCTTCCAACCCAAACCATTCTGTGATTCTATGAAGAAGCATATGAACCTGAAGTTTCCTTAGTTTCCACAATAGTAGCAACCAAAAAACCTCACAAATTGAAAAGGCACTAACTTCTCTCTGTCTTTACCAAATTCAGAGAGGGTATGCTGCTGTTCCCATATTTTTTTCAGCATCTCTGGGCTGATGTAATTGTGTAAGATGGTAGTGAGGATAGGATTTTCTCTGTCCAATAGTGCAGCCTAGCATGGTAGGGTTGAGGTGAGGTGTATTTAGGTCCCTTTTAACACCAGAGCTTCATCTGCACTTGGGAATAATTTAGTAAAGGGATTTGCTTTATCAGTTTCCATGAAATGGAGTGCTTCAATGATCAAATTCTTTTTGGAGGAACAGTGTTACCTATCTTCAGCATAGACATTGCGGCAAATTGCATGCAGAAGTCAGGTATGTGGCGAAGGGATGTTGTTGTGCACACCAGCCGAAAATAAGTCTACTTGTCAGATGAAAAGAGGCCTCACTCCTGCCATGTGTGTTTTGTCAGTAAAAGAATAGTTGATATTGTTGACGCTATATGAGAATGTAGAGTTACTGCCTGTAAAATGTCAAAGTTAATGCCTGTTTGAGAGGACACCAGAAAATCTGTATGTTTCATTCTCAGGCTAAATATAAACCCATTGCCAAATTTGTAAAACACGCTACTGATGGTGTTTTGTCAGCTGTACATCCTGTAGATACAGGATTACATCCTGGCTCCACTAAAGTTGGAGTTTGGGAGTTTTGGTCATTTACTTAAGGATTGAGCTGTAGCAGGAGCAAATCATAACTTACATGGGGTTTTGACATAGCACAAAAGTAGTACTCGCAACAGAAATACGATTCTGTCCTGCTCCTAATTCAGCTTCCCCTGTGGTGCAACCGTATATGATCCCTACTCGTACATATTCCTGCACTTCCTTTTGCGGGAATTTTTTTGTGCTTTAAGGGTGTCAGGCAAAGGGCTCTGAAACCCATTCTCCTTTGACAAGGCTTTGTTTTAGAAGAGCATAACTATGTAAGCATAAACAGAATTTGTCCGTATTTACAAATGATCAGGCCCAGGAGGTACACTAGACTGGAGTTACACTGCACTCCAGTAAAGCCGGTGGAGTTGCATCAGTGTAGCTGAGAAATTAATGTTCATTTATCGTTCCAGCACAGGCTGTCTCCAGTCATTGTTTTCATCTGCTGCTGCCTCTGAGCCACCAGCTCCTTCTGCCTGAGAATGTTTGAATCCTTTGTTTTCCTCTCTACCTAAACTGTATCCAATGGGCAACACATACTCTCTCAGATATTTAATATTGATTAGGTAACTGAATTTAAATTCTAGAACTATGAAAGTTTGGAAACATCTGCAGACATTGAATAAAGTCTGTTTTCTCTTCCACAGTCTGCGAACAGCTGGAATCCTGAAAAGCCTTCTTTGTTCCCCAGGTTTCCATTACACATTTTTGTACCACACATGCAAACTATCCAGGCCTGTGAAGGAGGGACAATTCTTATTTTTGTGAAAGATGTTTGCCATTTTCCATTCTGCACTCTTCAGACCTCTTCTTGTCCAATAAATGTTAAGTTGTTAAAAACATTCCTATTTTTCCCTCTGCAGCTATATCTTTAGTGCAGATATTGGGCCAAAGTTTGGTTTTGCACCAAATTTAATCCTGTCACACACAATTAACTTCAGCAGGGTTTCTCTAGATTTGTATTGAGGCATGACACAAACTTACTTGTTGTTAATCTCTCCCACAGAGGCTGTAGAACAAACAGGGCATGTATTAACCATGGTGCCTGTTAACAAATTTATCAGTAGTATTGGTGAAGAGTTGCATGCTCCTTTTTTTTTTTTTTCCCCTCATATTTGTGAACATAAAGTGTGTTAGGTGAAGATTTATAGACTTTATTTCTTGTCTTGATATGTGACTTCACTGATGTTCCTCTAATTTTCCGTGATGAGGACTATCAAGAACTGGTCTTTAATAAGTATGCTGGGCTTGTTGTTAGTGTATTAAATTCTTCTGTAATTAAAATGATATATAGGTAACATTTGCTTTTGAGTATGCATCAGTAGGCTGACCCTAAATCCTTGGAATAATAACAGTGTCTGGCTGATGCCTGTCTTATTTTGTCCAAGGTAACAGAATTCTTTTTAACAGTAGTACCTGTTTAATGAACCATTGAGTATAGATAGAAATGTCTATGAAACTGAGTGATCCCCACTTCCTAGAGTTATATGACAATATTTTAAAACCTGGTACTAAAATCCAAAGACTGAGTTACAATTTGTAGATATTTGTCCTTGCAATTCTACACTCATAGAAAAAGAGAGGGACTGTAGAAGTTGCTTAGTCTACCCTTTACCAAGGGCAGGATGAACTGCACTGTACTATACTATACTATACTATACTGTACTATACTTTTAGCTATTCCTGATGGAAAAAAACTACAGCTGGATACTAAAAATGTTCCTTGAAAACTCTGTTGCTTCACCTGATATGTATTCCAGACTGAAATAACCTGATGCTTTGAAAAGTTTTCCTGTGTCTTCTCTGAGTCTCCGAGTCTTCATCTTTTTTCCTGCCACAGCACACTGTGGAGAACAGCATATACATCTCCTTTTTGCAACAAATTCTCACTCTTTGGAGATTGTGCTTTCCAAATATTTTTAAATAGACAGACAAAAAGCTTGCTATAATTAAGGCATATTGACAGAAATGCAGAGCAACCTGGATTCAAAGGAAGTGCCTTTTGGTGTCTGTGTCCAATGATACTTGAAAAGACCTGGAACAAATATAAGTAGAGCATTTATCTGTGCCATGCTTCTAGTCAGCTTTCTGCATGATCTGGAGAAGTCACCAGCTCTAGATTGACTAGAAGGAGGGTTTTTTTGAAGGAGAGACAAATCAGGATCACATGGACAGCAATGTGCAAAACTGTTACTGAAAACTGCCTTAAAATCAGGCATCTGATTAACAGAGAGGGAGATCAAAAGTAGTCTTACAACTAGGGATATTGATTAACTAAGGTATGTCAATTTTTTTTGAATGACACTACGGGAAGGTAAATTAGAATAGCATACATTAATGGCCAAACTAATTACAAGACAAGTTTTCTAGATCTTTACTTCCACTGAGGGCCCAGGTTAAGGACAGGGTCCTGAGTTTTTTTGTGAGGGTGGAACAAATTTTTGCAGAAACATGTTTCCAATAAAACCTCACCTTTCAGTCTGTGTATGAAATCTCTTAATGGAATTGACTGCTCATAGAATAAGTTCAAGCACAGATTTTTAAAACAAAGCTACATTATTATTATTATTAAGTGGATATGTTGTATTAACATAACATTTGTCCTGCCCTTTCAGGAGTATGAGATATCTCATTTCAAAGTAACCTTTTCAGAAAGACTCCTGTGTTAGCTATTTACATCAATTTAATTTCCCAAAAACTTCCTCCTCTTATTTCTAGGCATTCTGTCCCCTCTACCTCTTTACATTGACAATATTTTTCTTGGTCATAAACAGAAATATGACATCTCTGGTTTTTATTTTATTCCAGTCAAGACAAGAGGAGCACAGGAGCTCAAATAAATTATAACTCTGAATAATACTAGTTATAAAAGAATGCCAGAGCTTCTTGGCGACCACATTTGTGAGCCAGAGCCAGAGAACAAGAAACTAATGTCTAGTAAAAGATGTCAGATTCAATTCTTGCTGCCAATGTCTGGTGAGAAGAATCTGCTCAATAGATGGTTTACCTCATATGACCCAGTTGGCACTCAGAGCAAGGATGCCTGCTCATCAGAAAGACAGTGCAGGTAAATTATAAGGAAAGCATGTCGTACTTCCCATACATCCTGTTTCTTGCATACTATTGTTGTCTGGATTTTAACACTAGGCTTTTATCCATAACAGTACTGACAGGGGCTTATAGGAACCTCAGTCTGCTTAAAATAGTGAAATACTTGGGATTTGAATCATCGCTGGCAGTGGATGCTAACTCAGTGGATTCAAGAGAACTGCTCTTCTTCACTGACACTATATCTCTTTGACATCATTTTCATAAGGGAGTGAAATTGTCCCTGTGTTTCTGTGAAAGGAGTAACCTTTATTTCCCTTTGGCTTCCCCACTTCCACGTGAGACACCTTTTTTCTGTTTTGCTGTCTCCTGAAAGTGATATAAATTCCACAGACTCTCGAGGGGAGTTTTTTCTGTCTCCCCAAAACCACGGGTACCTGGGAAGAAAGCAGTTTAATTTGCTGCTCTAGCTGAGGCATGTATGTGTAACAATATTCCTCTAAGGGAAAAAGGCCAGAGAAGGATGCTAGCCCACCTTTTGTAAATACAAACATGGCTGACCATTCTCATGATAACCAGCCAGCACTTGAGTGACAATGCTGCATTTTAATGGATGTCTGCAAAGATGATGTACTCTCTGCCTGGTTACTGTGCCCACTACTTCCAGAGGCAATGCTGAATATTGCCACCCAAGGACAAGAAAGTGGGACCTGCCTGGGGCTGTCTGCTTCTGGCCATGGAGAAGATCAAGAGAAGAGTGAGCTGGGATACAGTTTCCTGCTCTGCCGCTGTTGCCATAGAAAAGGGTTGGATAGAGATGGCAGTTTAGACATGCATAAGCCTCAAAGCACAGCATAAGCTGCAAGTATGTGTCTTTCATTGACCAACACAAGCACACCAAGCAGTAGGTCCATGGCTGCATTGTCATCTCCCAGCACTTCACTGACCTAGGCAACTGCCTGTATGGGCTATACCACAGCCAGCTCTGGAGATGAGCAGTTGAAGCCATGTATTTAATTGCACAGTGTTATTTAAGGGTCAGAACACATGATTTTTGTCAAATACACGAAGCAGAGCTAGCCACATTTCAGCTCTTTTTCCAGAAAGTTGGGAGATTGTGTGCTAGACTTTGGTGGCCTATTGGAGTTATTATTGCTCATCCCAGAAGCATCCTTGAGTAGGTGCTCACCTGTACTGGCATGAGAGCAAAAAAGGCCAGCAAGTTTACCTGATTAGTGGCTAACTGGCAGTAACAGGAGCTCATATCCCAGAACTGTGGCACCAGCGCTAAAGTGACACCTCTGAGAGTATGCCTTAGATGCCCAGATAAATTAGAGAAGGTATTTAAAAAATGTCGTTTCCCTCAGGCTACATAGAAGCTATTCCCTGCACAATAAGCTCAGCGTGCACAAACTGTCACAGCTTGGCAAACACATGCTTCCCAAAAAAAGTCTGAAAACAAACTAAGTCCCATCTTCACTGCTTACTCCTGAATGGATCTCCATCAGGCAGTCTGTTATCTTGACAGCCTGATCCTAGTGAGGCCAATCAGATGCAGTTGGATGTTTTTAAAAAGGAGATACTAGCACATCTGTCTTGCCCTCCTTGAAAAAAGAAAGAAAATAAAGTTCAAAGAAAAATTCCTGGACCCTTGGTAAAGGAACAAGACAAGCAGGTTGAAATTTATGCCTATTTGCCATAGAAAGCCCAAATAGTGTGAATACCACCTGAATTCCATGAATAGCATTTAATTAACATTCCAAGACAGCTCTACAGAGCCAAGAGCTCAAATCAAAGAAAGAAAAGCATGCCCAAAATGAAGCAGAACTCAAGTTTGAGCTGTTAACACTGACTAGCAAAATGTTAATCAAGACTAAGTTGCTCAGTGCTTGCATTGGTCAGCAGGGTACCATTCAGGAGATAATTTCTCTATGATGCCCAAAATGTGCTCTGCTTTGGTATCAGCATCTTCTATGGTCATCAGAGAGGCCATTCCACATTAGGGCTGCCCAGCATGTTTAGTCCAGCTGGCTGGAGACATGCTTTTTAAATAAAAAAAAACTAAATATTGTTCTCAGTGCTGCTTGCAGTGTTCACGCCTGACAAGATTTCTGACTGACTATGCAACTCCCAGATAGCAAAGACACAATTTTCAGTTTACAAAATCTCATGAATAAGCTGTCCCCTGGGGTTTGGCAGGACTTACTAACTGCCTGAGATCTGCTGTAACTTTCTCCACTTGGCCTAAACTCGCTGATATGGTATGCCTGAAAGTTATACAACTAAAAGCCATCTTTAACCACTCAAAAAAGCAGTTTTGTTTTAGAGACTTTGAAAACTACAATTCCAGCAGGAGCACATGGGAACAGTTGCCATGAAAATCAGGCCATTGTCATAAATGAGTACTTCAGGCACACAAGTCTGGAAAATAAAGGTCAATAAACTGAACAGTATCATTGGTGAATGACCCGCCAGTGGCATTCAGTTGAAAGCTTGAAGATAGCAGTTTGGATTTCATTCATTAAGATTTGCATGCAACTATTTTTCCCATCTGCTGTTTAAGGAACATTTTGGAACAACAGTGAGAACTTTTTTTTTTTTTAGTTTGGGTTCTGTGCTGAGTGCATTTTTTATGAAGCATGTGTTTGGCTAATAGTTGCAATTTCATCTTAGCGGCCTTTTTGATGACATGCATTTTTTGAAACAGATGCTTGTGTTGCTGGAGTGACATGTTCCAGGGTTAAGTGGGCCCTACAAGACATAGCTCTGACTGCCTGCTGCTGGGGTCACTAAACTACTTCAGTGGTTTTATTTTAGCTCCCTGAATGACACCACTTCTGATGGTTTTAGCCTTCAGCCACATTCTTTTGCTTCCTAAGAGACTTTTTCTGACTTTACCATGCATGCAGAGGACAGTGTTCTAACAATTCAGTCTTGACTAGTTTTCTTTTTTTCAGAGGTATTATAATTAACCATATCCATGGGTTACATGTTGGTCCACCTGCCAAAAACCAACATACAGCAGCAAGTGAATATTGTTAGTTAAATTTTTACAAGTCAGAGTGGCTTCTTAATTTGCAGCCATCCCTCATGAAGAGATACACACATCTCCGTTCAGCACTCAAGAAAGCTTGCAGGAGAAGAGCAGTCCAGCTGCCTACTCAAAGTCTCCAGGGACTGGTGTTCAACTCACAGTTTCTCAATACTACAGCCTCCCTGATCTTACAGTCTGTTGTTTTAAGGTGTAACTTTTCAAGGACTGGGAGGCACTCTAATAATATGGTAGGAAGTACCATAATTTTACTCCTGTCTACAAACCAGTCTGTCTATGTTTAGGTATCTCTCATGTTTAAGCAAACTTGCTCCTACGGAGTAAAAAGGGTCATTCAGAATCATCAGTTGTCTCTCTTCAATGCCTCAAGGAAACCTCACTGTTTGCCCTCAAGGTATCTGTCTATTCCTCTTCAAGTTCACATTTCAGGCTGTGTTGTATGAGAATAAGATAAGAGCAGATCCATGTAAGTCTAAGGTCCTTGTCCTTGTCCCCTTTTTCACAGTTTACAAGTACTTCATAGTCCCTAGAATAGCTACCCTTACTTCACTCCTGTAAAGTAGGTAACAGCTAGTATCCCTTTCACAGATAACACTCCCTGCCTCTTATGAGGTGCTTTTCGTCAGTAGCTCTGGAGGAGCACTAAAAAAACTGTTTCCCTGTTTTTCAAAATAAACAAAGAAAAGAGTACAGATCAAGTGCATAATGCCCTTTTTTTTTAGCTCTGAAGTGAGATTTAAATAGAGTTTAGGTGCCAAGTCCAGGTGTGGAATCTCACTCTGTTAAGCACTCACATCCTGTAGCTTTGCCAAGAAGGGGTCTCCCAGGCACTTAATCTGTGTTTCTGCATATGCTCAGGACAGCTTCTGATTTGGCAAGGCTCATCCACTCCTAGATCTGCTGTTCAAGAGCCTCCTGCTACAGTCTAATTCAGGTATCATTTGTAAACCGGTTTTGGTAGGATTTATGTATTGCAGGTCAAGCTAATTTGTAGTGTAAATAGTGCTACTGTAGGAGCATTAGCAGATCTCCAGGGTTTACTCCCGACCAGTTCATCTAGTTTACCTGAAATTCTTGAAAAAAACCCATATATTTCTTCTACTCATAGTTGATGTCCAGACATCATTTTGGCTAAAGCAGAACATCTGGATCTCCTGAAGATGTTTCCAATATCTTCTCACCAGACAGGAATTAATTCCTGTAGGCCAAAAATGCTATTAATTAATTTGCCCTTATGCAAGGCAACAAATGTTTACTGGGAAGCAGAAACCACCCATCTGTATCAGAGAAGACAAAGGTGGAACACATTTGGAAGACAATGAGCATACAGTTGTAGAAATTACAGGTTTTGAGATCTAGGAGGCATGGAGCTTTGTGTCAGTGCTTCAGGAGATGGAAATGAGGGGTCAGAAAATAAATGGAGGCATTATATTCCAGTTCCCTATAACAAGCAATAAATAAATAAGACCTGATATTCAGGTTACCCTATACTTGTTAAGTATGGTGATCAATAAACTACAGCTAAAGTTTAAAGAATCTGGCAGTTTGAAATTCACTCCATTTATTTAAAGAATGAGTGGAAAATATTCCCAGTCCCAGCACCTGCTGTTGAATTCCCCTTCTTTTCTGTGGTTTTACTATTACATTTTCCAGTTTTAAAAGAAGTGAAGCAGACTAGACATAAGATACCATCAAACGCCCAAGGTAAATAAACTGGAAAAATATTAAGAAAATTATATATAATTTTCTGTAATAGCAAAGGGAATATTAAGTGAACAATATTAAATTAAGAAAAGATTCTGACCAGAAAGGTAAAAAGTTGAATGGTGTCCCTTTAAAACAAATGTCCAAAATGTCCACTGAATCCTAATGGGTGGAGTCTTTCTGTGTTGCTTCAACACAGAATATGGTATATGAATCAATGCAGTAGGTTAATTGCACATTATTAATGTGAATCAGATCTCTCAGGTTCTGTACTCACAAAAATCACCTTTATTGGCCCCATATGAGAGCTCGGTGCCAAGACCACCCAGTGACATGGCTTTACTTTGAAGGATGGAGGAAACTGTAATCTTAAATTCTCATGCGAACGCTGATTCTCAAATTCCTAGTTTACAGAATAGGAAGATGGAAACTCATAGCACATTACACTAAAAACACTCTTTGCACCTAGAAGAGGAAAAGTCACTTGTGAGGTTTCCTTCTGGGTTTTCCTATGCTTCTCTGGGATGTCCCCAAAAAGGAACAAAAGAGCTCTATCTTAAAGGCAATTATCACACATCCACTTCTTACAGCCCAGGGCATTATGCAGATTCTTAAGAAACTGCAGCATCGAATCCATTCTGCTGTTCTGGAAGGGAAAGACCTAAAATGGGAAAGAGGGCCAGTACCATGTTAAACTACTTAAGAAGTTGAAGTCTGACTGCAGCCAGCAATGTTTGGATTTTTCCTTTGGCTCAGAGAACAAGCTGTAAATCATCCAGCAAATGCGTGCTCTACAAGGGGTCAGAGGAAAAAACATCTGCCCATACTGGGCAGCCACTTCAGTCCCTTTATGTTGCCAAGTTCCTAAAAAGTGCCCAGAAGCACCTAGTCTGATGCACTATGTCTCCTGCCTCTTCCTGGGCTGGTGGGTTCATGTCCACCCCAGACCCTTTTGCATTAAACGTGACATGGAATATGCTGAAAGAAGGGAAAG
>NW_010120371.1:58410-59479 GCF_000699245.1 Pterocles gutturalis
CATTTGCTTGTCTTTCTCCTGACAAGGCTGCACCTCTTACTTTGAGGTTTTTAATACCAGCTTGAAGGGGATTGTGGAAACCTTAAGAGGGAGAGCGAGCTCCTTGCTCCTTTGCTGGTTTGCATCCAAATCAAGTATGTTCCGGCCTTACCCTGATGACAGTTTGTCTCCTTGCAAGAAAGGAGATAAGATTCTCAGTTCATTGGACAGCATAAAAGCAGCCCTCTTCCGCTGCATTCAGCTTCAGTAGAAAAGCCAGCAAAGCAGGAGGTGGTGAAACCTCCCTGGAGAGCATGGCAGCATAGGAAAAGTGCATGGTGTAGGGAGGAGTAATTGCATTAATATTTCCTGGCCCATGTTTTCCTGTAAATATATATTAAAATATATACATAGATTTGCGTCTGTGTATTTATCAGTCTACAAAGCTACAAAAAGAGCAGCATTTGTCAGTAACAACAGAGATGGACTTGTAACAAAATCAGTTGTTCTGAGACACACTGAAAAGAAGAGTTATTTCACAGATGTGGGGAAAACTTTTTTCACTTTCATATACCTGTAGCTCTACTGCATCTGGGGCTGATTTCTGACATGGTAACGCAAACAAATACAAGGGTAAAGCAAACAAATACAAGGAGAACTCCACAGTGCATTAAGCATGCTGAACTTTATAGCTACCTGCACTCGTAACATTTTTAGTGTTTCAATATGGTCTAGATGGCAGTAATCTGAAAAAGGCATGGAAATGATTTCTTATTTCTCTCTGAATGTGCTATCTACCAACCCAACTTTACTGAAAAGAATTTCGATTGGAGCCGGCCCGGGTGTTTGGCTAATACACTGGCTTCCTGCCTTCACCTTGAGGTTTTTTTTCCCCTAGGCATAACAAAACTCAGCAGTCTGCTTAAAAATGACGAAGTCATGACACCTAGCGGTAAGTTAAACACCGGTAACTTCTGTTTCCTACAGAATTCATACTTGTTTTCCATAGGCACGTTGGTCAGATTGTAATGTGAGAGGTGTGAGTATTACCCTCATGACTCCAGACATAGAATCATAGAATCATTAAGGT
>NW_010120372.1:0-3314 GCF_000699245.1 Pterocles gutturalis
CTCTGGCTTCTTTTCTCCAGCCAGTATATCAAATAAAAGTACTGTTTATGAGGAGTAAAACTTTTTATTAATGGTATTGTAGGGGTTTCACCACAAATATAACAGCGTGTTGCCCAGGAATAAAGAACAGAACCTCAATTCACCCTCCCAAGTGAGTTACCCTTACCTTTTAGCCATCAGTCTGAGCAAAGTGATGAACTCCTTTAATGAACAGGTGAATCAGGGGTCAAACTAATTAGCAGATAAACTTTTACTTAAAAGGGTAGCAAAGTGATGAACTCCTTTAATGAACACGTGAATCAGCGGTCAAACCAATTAGCAGATAAACTTTTACTTAAAAGGGAGGTTTAAAGGTTCTTGAGAAAGGGAAGATAAAGCTTTTTCTGTCGGTTCTTTCAGTCTATTTGAGAGAAGTTTCATCAAAAAGCACTGAGGCTGGCTGGTGTGTACTGTCAGTTTCTACCCCTGCTAACACAAAAAAGGATCTGTTTCTCCATGTAACCCAGCTAGGCAACTCACCACAGCCCTGAGAGGACTGCACAGTACTGGAGTGGTAGGATCCTGGTAACTGTCCAGAGTAAGACTGAGAAAACAAGACAGAACCAGTTGGAAATGGAGATAGCAGGAGTGTGGACAGAAACACAAAATTGTTCTTTACAAAAAGGCACAAACCCTAGCTTGTGGTGAAACATCCACCAAGGACTGTGTGTACATGTATCACTCAATCCATGCTTCCTACCCAGGAGAGCATTATTGAGAAAGGTACAAGGACAAGAACTGCAAACTGTTCTGCAGAAGCAGCTCAGTTTCCCACAGCACGCTTTAGTGGGCTCTTAGCTCACATGATCTACCTTGTTCCTTCTTCTTGGATGTGCTGTGTTTGCTTTAATTACTTGCATAAATTGTGAAGATGTTAAATTTATTTTTCTAGCCTAGTTTAGATAAATTCCTTTGTCCAAGGGATTGTCACAGAGGACTTCGCTTGTTGTGTTTCTTTCTTAAAATTTATTGTTTTATTCTGAAAAGCATTGATAGGAAAGCTAAAAACACTTGCAAAATATGTAGCAGGAGAGCTTTATATGTAATAAATGCAACAATGTATTTAGAATTGAAAGTTATCTAACACTTACCTGTCATGCAATCAAAACTTGGAAGATAACCTTCCTGAAAACCATAGTTACCAATCTAGAACACATGCAAGTTCTAATCCTCTTCAAAAGAGGGATTTTGTAGCCTAAGACGACATATTCCAGTTCAGCAACTTCAGAGTGACATTCAAAGGGATTACAAAGAAGAGCTGAATAATACTTAAGCATAAGTGCTCTCAGGTCATAAAACTTCACTTTATCTTTTATGTTTTTGCAAAGAGCTTGATCAATACTCAAGCTTTGGTTTCTAGAAGCTCTTTCCAGGCTTGCTCTTAGAACTATTGTTTTCCCTGGATAAAATAGTTTGAGTTTCATAGGATAATGATATGAAAATATTAAAATAATTTTTACTTAGTGTCTCCCATCTATTTTGTGTAGGCATTCACGCTTCAACATGCGCAGCCTCCAGAATGTACTAACTCCTATTCCTATTAAGTGACCCAGAGCAATGGATTGGTGATCAGCCTGAACTCTGATAAGAAATCATTTACCTCTATTTCACAGTTTAGTAAATTACTATTTCAAAATTATTTTGATTGCATCTTCATTTTTTTAAATCTTTTATCATCACAGAGAAAAAACCATGTTATTCAAAATCACACCTGAGCTGTTCATACAGCATCACTAACCCATGTCTGACAAATCAGGAGCACAGTGAACCAAAGCATAGGTCATTATACAGCCCTTCTGTCTACATTACACACTTCCAGTATTCTCATTGCACCTAGGCTTTCCATGATTATAGAGTTGGGAAAAAGAACTACTTTAGTATCATTGCCTCCCAGCTCTATAATGATTCTTGAAGTATTTAGGATATATTTGTTCATATCAAGAGCTGGGGCATAATCAGATTACATTTTATGTACATTTCTAGCATTTATAGTTTGGGAGAAAAGCTTGAAGTTATTCACATGCAGAACAAGTTAAGATCAGGCTGTCCTGGGTTTGACTGAGACAGAGTTAACTTCCTTCATAGTAGCTAGCGTGAGACTATCTTTTGGATTTCCACTGACATGAAGGTTGACAACATACTGATGTTTATAGTTGTTGCCAAGCAATATTTAATTAAGCCAAGGACTTTCAACTTCCCATGCTTTGCAGGTGTGCAGGTGCACAAGCAGCTAGGGGGAAGCACAGCCCCATTTACTAGCCCTGGATTTGACCTTAGGTTTAGGACTGAGACCCAGATTGGACAGTGGTATATTCCATATTATATCCTTGCTTCTTGCAGGAGAATGGAAAGTGGATACTGGTAAGAGGAAACAGGTTGGCCAACATCCAACTAATTCCCTTTATTTTTCATGTCTTTGATGTACAATTGAGATGCAACTTCCTGCTCTTTTGAAAGGCTCAATTGATCAATGCTTTGATGCATATATTCAAAAATCCTGCTCAAAACTATTTCCTAATTATATCTGATACCAATGTGTGCCAGCTGGTAAGAAAAATCAGTAATGTGCTTCCAACACTAATAAAAAAAAATTCAGGCATTTTCTTCCCATCACCATTATTTACCTAGAACATGAGCTCAAGTCACACCTACCTGGAATAGACAGACTTGAGCAGATGCACAGTTTGCTAGAAAAGGTACATTATGACTGCCATTGCTGTCTCACTATGCCAGGGTCCTATACATTATATACTTGAAAGAATACCTTCTTCAAGGTTACTACCGAGGACAGTAGTGGGAGCAGAAACAGTTTGCTCATTTTGCAGATGAGCTGGAAATAATTTCCAGTTCATCTAAATATCTCTTCTTTGTCCAGCACCTTAAAGAACCAGACAATTTCCTTTTAAAATCAAATGACTACTTCTTCCCCCACCCAAGTCATTGCATTAGACTGATTTTGACACAACCTTTACCAGAGGCATGGGAAATTCAAAGGCATTAGCTGATTACTGTGGATAGCACACTGTATATCACAAAACAGATGTTCTTGGTACTTCAGTGACTGCTGGAAGCTCTGATGACAAAACCATAGGTTTTGTTGCCACTTGGGAGTTTAATGCTTGAATACTTGTTCCCAAAATTATTTGCAACTAGAATTCCTGGTGACAGTTACATCCCTAGGGATGTTTCACTGTCAATGTAAATCTCCAGCTGAAGAGACGGATATATGACAAGCGAATCACTTCGCTACTCTGAAAATACAGTTTCACGCCAGT
>NW_010120373.1:0-1081 GCF_000699245.1 Pterocles gutturalis
GTTTGCCCACGACACCAAGCAGGGACCCTCTCCTAAGTCTCCCCATCCCTCGGTTGCCCCTCCTCTGCCCGAGAGGGCAGGGGGTTCGCCCCAATTGTGGGGTATCTCCCTGGTGCCTTTTCCTCTGGCACGCCAGGGAGTTACTCCACCAGTCGATCTCCCGCTTACAGTCCCTAACACAAGCCCCCGGCAAGCAGCACATCTCTCTAGAGAGAGGGTCAGGTTGGCAAATGCATGCCTCCATGCCTTTCAGAAGAGAATATCCTATTGCTATCACCCGTCGCTTTTTCTTAGTTGAGCTAGTTATGCTAGAGCAGATCAGGCTGCCTTGCTTGGCTCTAGTGTTTCTTCTGGTGCAACGGGTCCTTCCTCTTCAGTTTGCAGAGCAGTGAAGCAATACTGCAAGGGCACTTCAGCCTTTGGAGGAAGCCTCTTTCTCCTGTTGGTCCTTGCCTTTGCAAGCTTCCCCTCCTCTGCATTACTGGCTTCCACCCTGTCTAACTACAGCACGCTTAATGCAAGAACTGATGTTTTCTTGCCCCACATTGGGCACCAGAATAACTGTGGTGGGTTAACCTTGGCTGGACACCAGGTGATCAGCAGGCCCCTCTATCACTCCCCCTTTCAGCAAAATAAGGGGGGGAATAAGATGAAAAACTCGTGGGTTAAGATAAAAGCAGTTTAATTAAACCAAAAGCAAGGCCGCGTGCAGAAGCAGAAGGAAAAAAAAGATTTTAATTTTATTCTTTACTTCCCATCAGCAAGTGATGTCCGGCCACTTCCCGGGAAGTAGGGCTTCAATACGTGTAGTGGTTGCTCCTGGAGCCAAACATCGTAAGCACGAATGCCTCCCTCCTCCTCCCTTCCCTTAGCTTTTATTGCTGAGCTGACATCATATGGTATGGAATATCCCCTTGTCCAATTTGTGTCAGCTGTCTTGGCTCTGTCCCCTCCCAAGATCCTGCCCACCCCTAGGGCCCTGAGCCTACTAGGGGGAAGGAGTGTTGGGGAGACAGCCTTGATGCTGTGCTGAGCACTGCTAAGCAGTACCCAAACAGTGGTGTTATCAACACCTTTCTAG
>NW_010120374.1:0-1957 GCF_000699245.1 Pterocles gutturalis
TTTTCTTTTTTTATTTTTTCTTTTTTATTATTTTTTTTCTTTTTTCTTTTTTTTTCATATATTTCACTACAGTTTTATAATACCTCAGGAAAGGGGCGTCCCCCTTTTGATGGTGAGTATGGATCCGGATCCTGTTTTTCTCTTCCCCAGTACCATCTGGGATAACCCATGTCCAAGTCTCAAAGGTGAACTCACCCCATGCTGGCAATGAGTATTGGTCATGGGTTTGTCCAGAGAGTAGGGTGATATTCCTTCCTTTTGTGCCCTAGGGCCCCATATGGGGTGCTATCTTTTATACGTAAGCAATTATGATTACAACATCAGAAAGTTTTTGTAAATTTCCAACCAATCTTTTCAGTTCCCAGGTTGATGGTTGCTGATCCAGTGTTGGCATCGCTCCTACCCTTGCCATCATATTCTCTGCTTTCTGTTGTAATTGTTTCAGACTTCCTCAAGTGATAGATGTAGTTGCTGAGTTCCTAGGAAGCTGTTGCCCGTGAGTTGATTTTCACATTTCCAGTTTGGAGATCTGGGGTATCGGGTTGAAGTGTTTATCCTTCCAGCTCATGATATGGCTTAACTTTTCTTGCTGGTAACCATCAAGAACCTGTGGGTGATAAAGCACAAACATACCCTCGCCCAAACACCAGTAGATCTACCGGCCCTTTCCAGGCTGGGTCTCCTTTGGAATCCTTACACAAAACCTGCAGTTTAGCCATGAAGTTTGTTGGTGCTAAAATGGCTTTCTGCTGCCATCAGGGCAAAACAATTTCTGTTTAAAAAATTAAGAGTGTCTCAAGCCATTGCTAGCTGATTATGTGGTGTGTCTGGAGAATTCCCCTGTCTTTGTTTTAAGATTAGGGCTTTCAGTGTAATATGTGTACATTCAACTGTTGCTTGTCCTGTTGTGTTATATGAGTTGCTTTTATCTTTCGTAATCCATTTATGTTTCAGTAGGGCAAAAAAAAATTTTTTTTCCTCTTTTTTTTCCCGTTAAAAGAAAAGAAAGGAAACTGTCTCGGCAGGGAAGGCCGAACAGGTTACCTCATTAGAAAGAAGGAAAAGTCCACTGTGCACTGATTCCATGTTTTGTGCCACTACTATCAGTAGCTTCCCAGCCAAGTGTATCACAAGATTTAGTTAAAGCCTAGTGGTGCCATCCACGGGTGTGCAGCTGCTTGCAGTGTGGCTGTTAAAGTTGCAATATTAGGAACTGTAACCATTAGCAGAGCCATGTTGGTATGTAAACAATGATAACCAATTGTTAAACATCATTTCCCGTGGTCCTGGAAATTATTTGGCATTTTTCCAAATCAAATTCGAGGTTGTGACGCAGCAAAAATTGGGTACTGTGGGACGTCTGTAATTTTTTACTCAGGAAAAACTGGAGCTGCACAGAGTACATGTACTAATTAGGAATTTTGTTCACTGTTGTCGAGGACTGAGTAGAATTAAAATAAAAGGATCGTTTTCATTTAAGCATTTATAGGCTGGCAGGCCTAATAGCTGTCCAGGCCTCACTAGTTTTTGCATCTTGTGATTGCTTGTGGAAAAGGAAAGGGTTATATCTCTCTCCAGGAGCTGGAGTTGGGGGAGTTAGGGCATCTGGAGTACTGCGTTTTTGAACTGCTTGAGTCAGGCTCATAATAACACCGGTAGGCTATACTAACAATTTTTTCTCACTTTCTTCTCTAAAAGCCTGTGTCAACTTTAGTAATTCGTTATAGTTTATGTGTCTCTGGATTTCATGCCGTTTTGAAATAATGCAAAGTCTTAAGGGTGTCAGGGGTTCTCCTTATTCGCTGTGGGTCTTGGCACTCGCGCTGCTGTACCAGTAAAAAAGAGGGGAAAGAAAAATCAACAGAAATGTTACAGGGTCCTCATTATTTAATACGTCCCTAAAACATGCCTGTAAACTAGACCCTTTTCCCTAAACTTCTACCAGGAATGTCTCAGG
>NW_010120374.1:2009-7726 GCF_000699245.1 Pterocles gutturalis
GGGGGGGGAGGGGGGACTGGGCGTTCCTTTTTTTTTTTTTTCTCTTGTTGAAACAGGACACCAAAGGGTTGTTATTTCTTCTGCAAAGGTTGTAAAGCCATATAAATCAATTGCCATGTAAACAAAACACAGGTAGGAAGTGCAAGCCCCAGCTTGTTTTCAGTTCTAAACTCCAGTCCAACCTTCCACCATAATGCTAAATCAAAACTTCCTTCTACCAGGAACCATATATTACACTGCACACAATTAATCTACATAATATAATCTATATGCAATACAATCTACACAATGATATGACTACACTTCAGAATACAGTGCAACAACCTCTGCAGTTGATCGTCTGCCACTGAACACTGGGCAGCCTCCAGCAGCTGCTTTAAAACTTACATATACAGCTTTTGTTCTTTAGAAAAGCCTGGGGCACAGAGGCAAGCCCCGTTGCAGGGAAGAGGGGTGGGGGAGCCACGGCAGTGGGGGGTGATGGCGCAGTCACTTTTTCTAATATCTCAGAAGCCGTTGGCCCCATCACGGCATCTGCTATTGTGGCGACAGTTAGGTCAGCCTTCACTTGTTCTAATGTTTTTGACACCATTCTCCAGGTTGTTACCATCCCTGCAACACTTTGATTGCATTTTGTGACAGCATCCCACAACTCCTTCCCTGCATGTTCCCAAGCCTCTGTTTCAAATACTTCAGTAGAGTCTGCGAAAACTCCATGACCCCTCATCTATGCCAAAGGCAGCTGGGGTTGCCTCCCATCACACTCAATACCTCGCTGCGCTAGAATTTCTACAAACACCCTAACTATAGATTTATTAAAAGTTTCCAAAATGTCACAAAAGGCAACATATCCTTTATTCTGGAGAAGACCTCTTCCCATATATTATGTCCAAGCCTTTCCCAAACTTTAGGGTAATATATATCCTGGGCTCCTGTTACTACACCCATTTCTTTTGCCCATAAAAGCAATTTCTTTAAAATCTCTGGGTCATACTTAATGCCTCTCTTAGAGAGGAAATGTTGAAGAAACTTGACTATTGCTTGTTCTTCGTGACTTAAATTACTGCCTATTGCTTTTATGACCCGGAGAGTTTCAGCTGCTTACCTTTTCTGGCGGCCACCAACCTTGAGGTTGTCTCCTCCTCCCCCCACAGCTGATTTTCTTCTTCTTCTGCATAATTGCCTACATTCTCATTCCTTGCTGATATTTTTTCTCCTTTAGTACAAATCAACTACATGACCATTTTCTTCTATAAAGGTTCCCACAATACATATCTGTGTACATAATTCTAAAGTGCAGAAAACTAGAAGCATATTTTAAAGTTTAAAGCTCAGAAGCATAGTTTGCTAAAATCGTGTCCTCAGATATAGTTCTTATCAGAGCTTGCCTTTTTCAGTTTTCTGGTGTGATGACTGAGAAACAGATGGGCAAATTTTGTAGCACTGACTTCAAAATATTTTGGGTTTTTAATATATTTCAGCTGCTTGTGTGTTTTATTTTCTTTTGATGTCTTGGAGATCTGCCTCTATAATTCCTGATAAGTCTGAAAGAACCTAAGGTTTGATTTTTTTGAGTTGCTGAGTAGTTTTAGCAGCAGTGAGAGCCAAAAAAGTGCCCAGCTTCTTTCACAAACTTTTGAATAATGTGGAAGAGAGGTGGGGCAAATAATACAAAAAAATTGCTCTTAGTTATAGTTGATTATTTTTTCAAAGTTGTTTCTGAGTAACACAGTGGCAATCTGAAAACAGATAGGATTTCAGCATCCTTCAGATTTCATAATTTACACCCGTTGAAGGTCTATGGAGGGTAGAAGAAGGGAAACCAAAGGATTTCTTGTAGCTTCTCCGTTAAACTTTCCTTGATATGGGTGTTCGATGTTATCTACATGACAAAGTGTTTTGGGAGCTCTGATAAAGACACTTTAAAATAGGTTTCGTTTTGCTGTTGGTTTTTCCCCCTACTTTTCAGGAAAAAATCCAATTTGCTTCATTCAAAAACGTCCCTAGTGTGGCTGAAGCCAATCACTGAATGCAGTGGGGTTCAAAAATCTATCAGGTGGTGACTGACCACTGCTCTATTCCCAAGTCTCTCAGAAACACTTACATAATGCAGCTACTGAATCTACTTGTTTTTTTTTTTTTTCACCACAGACCATAAAGTGTGAGAAAATAGATGTTCAAATTCATCTTCCCAGGATTGCTGCTGTTTTCTAGACCATTCTTGTACCCGTGGAATGCTGTCTCATTGGTTTCACACATCAAAAACAATGTGGAAGAGATTTAAGAAAGGTTAAGATGTTTAAAACTAGGCTTAAGACACTTCTGAAATAGGGTTGGGTTTTTTATTTTATTTCAAGGGAATAGGAGCTATACATCTGTGAAAAGCAACTGTTGCCTGAACACAGTCTTTTGAGTAGTCCTCCTTTTTGTATATGCACGAGTTTGGTTCAAGTCTTTGTGAGAACAGTTAGATCCTCCTGGTGCAGATTGCTCAAGCCATTCTCTCTACAGAGTGGCCTTCTCAGGACTCACAAACTGATGTCTTTCTTTCTGATTTTCTATAATCTCAGCAGCAGCGTAAGTCAGGTCTTCATTATACCTGATTCCTGAAGGCTGCTCATTGCTATACTCTCTCTGTATTGAGCATGGTCATCAGTACTCAGTGAGTCGTCCTGTCCAACCTCCTGTCTGACCAGTTCACATGGGAAATGGGCTGCAGAACCATCAGCTGAATCCATGCCCCCTTCTTATTGCTGCAAACTGTAGTTTTGATTTTCTAATGTAAAAATTACATCAGTTTTGAAACACTTTCAAAGAGTGCCACCTCTCTTGTCAGATGCACCTGATGGAGTAGCTCAGCTCTGTCTGCTCTTAAACACTTTCTACATCTGGGCACGTATATTTATTCATACCAAATGGAGATACAGAGTCTTTTATTCTTTAATTATTTACTCTTTTAAATTTTTTTAAATAGTGAATTAAAAAAAAATGTTTTGAGTATGGTTGGCCAGAAAAGTCATTCTTTTTTGATAGAATAATAATAAAAAAAACCCTTGAAAGCAAAAATAGCATGCTGTTGCACACATTTTAGGAACCTGCACATTTTTTACCTCCAGATCCTGCGGCACCACAGGATGATGAGATAATATGAGGCCAAACCAGCAGCACAGTACTGGGCCTGAAAATTCCTCCCTGATATAAAGAAGTTTCAAAACTCATTTTTTTTGCTTGTTTTCCCTATTTTTTTAACACAACTCTGTTTAGACATTTTCTGTTTATATGTATATTCTTATACATATATATGTTTAAGAAAATGGTATATAATTGCATTTAGGTTAAACTTTTAACCATTATTTATTTCGTCATTTAGAAAACCCCATGCGTATTAACATGACCTTGTTGAAGAACATTTTTTTTCCCCCTTTACTTACTTTTGGAGTAGTATAAATATTTTAAAGTGCGAAATGTTTCCAGCAACATGAAAATCTGAACAATGCAATCTGTCTGGATCTTGATTTTGAAAATAACCTGCAAAAAAATTAAGGTAATCTGCGGGGATTTGACAGGCATTAAGTCATCTTTATCTAGTATATACACTTGCTCTAAAAACAAGAGGACTTGTGATATTATTCGGAGCACGAAATTTAGAGTTCTTCTAAAGACTTTCAGCATTTGTTTTGATTTCTAATAAATAGAAAATTCTGCCTCTTGTATAATTTAGAATATGAAAACATGAGAAAACAAATGTTTCATGTGATGAAAATTTAATTAGTATTGAAATAATTACTGCAACTTATTTAAGAGTTAAGATGCAAACCCAGTGTCCTTTAACAACTTGATAGCCTTACTGATGATTATCTTTTTAGTTTTCCCAGAAATGTCACCGAATCTAGTTCTGCTCTGGTATCATTGTTTTTGTGATGTCCCTTTTCTCTGATTTCTCATCTCACAGCCTGTGTAATGTACTGAATGGCGTGGATCCTTCAGTCTTTCCTTTTTAGCTATTTTTTTGCTAAATAGTCTGTGATCTGTAATTGATATTTACCAACATAACTGCTTAAGGTTTTGTTTATTTTTTTCATTACACTCCAGTATAGATTTCTAGGACAGCAGAAATTTTTCAGCATGCTGTTTCAGATACTGATTTTTATTATATGTTAATGTTTATGCATAAAACATCCTATTTACTTTTTGTTGGACAACAAGACACTTGTCAAGTATGCATGACTGACTTTCTTCTAGAGATGTTTAAAATTCCTTATATGAAGTTCCTTATATGAATAGATCTTGTCAAGTAACTCAATGAGAGGGAAAACCAGCATACTGTATATTTATAGTTTTCATGGCCCAAGTACTACTTTACTGAATTTGGTTTTCTTTTTTTTTTCTTCATGTCAGTACGTAAAAATTGCTCATTGAAGCTTATCACTTAAATCAAACAATATTTTTTTTCTTCTCTTTAAGTAGTTAATTCTTTCTCATAGAGTAATGGTAATAGTAAACCAAGATTTAATTCCTGGAAAAAAAGGAGTTAGACCTTGGAGAGATTATGAATCAGAGATTAAAAAACAACCTGAGCTCAGGTTTTTTCCTGGGACTTAGTGATTAGCCAAATTACCTTGGTGTAAAATGTGTTGTACCGGTGCACAACTAGGATGTAAGGTACTCTAGCTTGCATCAGGTTGCTGTGGATATTTCTCTGAAGTTTTGAAGAGTTCATTAGAAGACTGCTGTTTTCCCTGGTTTAGTCAGTGCTGCATTTAGTATGCTGCATATATCATAATGAAACAGCTAAAACACCACTAATAACTATAGTTCTTTCTTAAAAATACTCTTACTCTCTGAATATGCGATCTTAACAATTGCTTTCTACAGGCCTACTAAGCGCAGTTCCTCAGCAATTGTACAGCATGAAGAAAGCATGACTCAGCTGACAAAACCGTTCCTATTTGTGAAATGTTTTGTTTACACTCCCCTGGTAGTACTTTCCAGTCTTCTAGACCCCAGTCTTCTGGGGTCTGGTGCCAGAGTACTCTACGTCCTTATTGCTAAAGATGCTTAAAGATTATATTCTGTGATATCAGCAGACACCTAAGGGAGATCTTAGTCAAGGATATTAACAAAGTATTTTACTATGTTAGGGTCACGGTTTTTCATAAGTATATGTAGAGTAGTGTACTTTTTGAGAAAAATTCTCACGAATAAGGACTAAATGAATACAGAATCACAGAATCACAGAATCACAGAATGTTAGAGATTGGAAGGGACCTCGAAAGATCAGCTAGTCCAATCCCCCTGCTGGAGCAGGAACACCTAGATCAGATCACACAGGAACGCATCCAGGTGGGCTTTGAATGTCTCCAGAGAAGGAGATTCCACAACCTCTCTGGGCAGCCTGTTCCAATGCTCTGTCACCCTCACCGTGAAGAAGTTTTTTCTCATATTCAAGTGGAACCTCCCATGTTCCAGCTTGAACCCATTGCCCCTTGTCCTATCACTAGATGTCACAGAGAAGAGCCTGGCTCCATCCTCCTGACACTCACCCTTTACGTATTTATAAACATTGATTAGGTCACCCTTCAGTCTCCTCTTTTCCAGGCTAAAGGGACCCAGCTCCCTCAGCCTTTCCTCATAAGGGAGATGCTCCATTCTCTTAATCATCTTTGTGGCTCTGCGCTAAGTTCTCTGTCCCTCTTGTTAAATTGCATTAAATTTTT
>NW_010120375.1:0-292 GCF_000699245.1 Pterocles gutturalis
GGTGATGATGCTCCCGGCTGGACAGCCGGGGGTCACCCAGTGTCACCCATCTCCCCCCCTCCAGGTGCTGTTCCTACGTGGGGCGCCGAGGGGGGGGACCCCAGGCCATCTCCATCGGGAAAAACTGTGACAAGTTTGGCATCGTGGTGCACGAGCTGGGCCACGTCATCGGGTTTTGGCACGAGCACACGCGCCCCGACCGCGATGACCACGTCTCCATCATCCGGGAGAACATCCAGCCAGGTAGGGACCAGCCTCCCTTCCTCCTCCTCCTCTTCCTCCCCGCCGTGGG
>NW_010120376.1:0-248 GCF_000699245.1 Pterocles gutturalis
GTGCTGAGCTGTGCTGAGCTGTGCCGTGGTGCATTGTGCCATGTGTGCTGAGCTGTGCTGTGCTGTGCTGTGCCGTGGTGCATCGTGCCATGTGTGCTGAGCTGTGCTGAGCTGTGCCGTGGTGCATCGTGCCACGTGTGCTGAGCTGTGCTGAGCTGCACGGACCCAGCCACGTGTCCCCGGAGCTGGGGGGCTGCGGTGGTGCTGTGCCATGGACGGTGTTCCTGGAGGTGCCCACTGGCTCCCCG
>NW_010120376.1:265-609 GCF_000699245.1 Pterocles gutturalis
ACCCGCGGCCACACCTGCTTCCTCCTCAGCCGATGCGCTGCTGGTCCCTGGGATGGGGGGGCCCAGCTGGACCGTGCTGGGTGAGCCGGCACCGTGCAGCGCTTGGGGCGAGAGCTGTCTCACTTTAATTGCTGCTGTGATGTTATTCTTTCCAGTGCCCCGTTAATTGAAATTAAACAGCTGCCACGTTGGGGCTGGGACGGGAGTGAATCCTTTTCCATTCCCCCGTTTAATGAAGACGGACGTGCCGAGCAGGCACAAAGGTGATCCAGCTGCTGCCTCTCACCGGCACAAGCACCAGCAATTACCAGGGACCCGGAGCACCCCACAGCCGCTGGCGTCAT
>NW_010120376.1:640-1325 GCF_000699245.1 Pterocles gutturalis
TCGGGGCTTGGCTGGTCTCAGTCTCCCCATGTGCAAAGTCACCAACGGTCCCACGCAGCCCGAAAGCCTGAGTGGAGACACAAGCATCAGCTGAGGAGGGTATCGTCTCTCCAGCCTTTTGCTTTTTTTCTGTTTTAGGACCAGGAACTTGCTTGTGATGCCATTTGGTACTTTAAAATATGCAAAATGAGGCGCTGGTACAAACCTCATTAACACACGCCTCCAACATCATTAAGATGTTTCCAAGAAAATTAATTGAGAGACTCATCAAAAATAAATTAAGAAAAATGTGTTGCAGAGCGCCTGCTCTGAGCTCGTAAATCACAGCTCAAAGCTCCAGGCCGCTGCGCAGGCAATTAACGCCAGCCAATTTGTTTTATCCTGACTACGAAAATTAGAAAGCAGACATGGAGATTAGATTAGGGATGTCTGTCAAGCAGAACTCAGAGTGAATATTTTAGGATACAAAATGGAAATCAGGAAAACAAAGCTGGGACTCCATCCGGAGGAGCTGGCAGGCGGAGGTGGGGAGGGCAGGTGGCGGTGGAGGTGCTTTCTGCTCCGAGGAGCAGCACCGTGGCTGGATGTGGATGTACATCCGTCCCCGCTCCCAGCAGCTCTCCATTTCCCTCTGCGCCTCGCCATTCCTTCATGGCTGCGCAGACACCGACGGCCGCTCTCGGGG
>NW_010120376.1:1356-4971 GCF_000699245.1 Pterocles gutturalis
GGGGGGGCGCGCTGAGGCTGCTGCGGACAACATAGCCCGAGCCAATGTGTCGCCGCTGCATGCACTGGTTGGATTAGCAAACACAGAACAGCCGGGCGAGAGCGGTGCACGGGACCCCGTCAGCTTTGTGCCATTAGCACTATTTGTCCACCTCCAGCACCGTCCATCAGAGCATCTCAAACCAGTTCATATTCATGAACGGAACGGCAGAGCCCTTCTGCAAAATGAGCGAGGGTTGTTGTCCCCGTTTTGCACAGGGAAGCCGAGGCAGAGGATAGGCGAAGGTCTTGCTGGTGCCCATGTGAATACACAAAGAGCTCGTGCAGCAGCAGACGCTGTGTTTGCACGTGGCAGCAGTGCGCTGGACACACCAGCGGCTGCTTGTGCAGCAGCAGAATCGGCCATGGCGCACAGGAGGGGCAGTTTGCAAACACCCACGCAACTAACGAACCCGCAGGTCAAGCTGTGCTGCCTGTGATCAGCTCCATGGCAGGAACAGACCCGGAGTGACCAGCAACGTGGCCCTGCAGCAAACCCCGCTGCTCCTCCTCCTGTGGTGCCGGGCATCGACGCGGTGCTGCCATGGGTTCTGCTGCTCAGAGGAGCCAGTGCCAGGGGCTGACGTGGTGCTGCTGCGGTGCTGCTGCGGTGCTGCCGCGGGTTCTGCTGCTCAGAGGGAGCTGACACTGGTTCCCCCAGCAGCTGGGCAGCATCTCCTATCAGCCATCCTGAATGGCCAATTTTTAGAAAGCAATGATCGTGCTTTTGCACAGGGGAAACAGGAAAATCCCGACAGGGCAGACTCTAAATCCTTGTTCTCTTTGCTTTTTTATCCCACGTTGTCCAGACGCATCCGATGCTCGTGTCCTGAGGTCCAGCTCCAGAATACACCTGACGGTTCTGGGTGGTATTTCAAAGGAACACTTTCCAGTTGTGTGAACTGGGTAACAGCTCAGAACTCTCCTCCTGCATTTTAACCTGCCTGTCTCTGACAGCCCCTTCTTCGCTGCCCCCTCACAGAACAGAGGGAATGCTGCCCTGTGCAGCCCCTGCGTGTTCAGTTAAATTTCAGCATTTAATTTTTATGCAAATAATATACACGCCCCCAGACTCCTGTCTGGTTTTGACCAGATGCATCTCCAGGCACCAGTGAGGGTCAAGACCACTGGTGGCGTGGCTTTGGGGTTGTTTTTTTTGGCAGTGCAGTGTTTCTACTGGAAGCATGTTTTAACTTCCCACCAGATGTGAGCCTGCGTGTTTGTGCACGTTTTCCCCACCCCTGCCCCAAACACTGCCCCACTCCCCACATCAGTCCTGGGCTGCATGGGCTCCGTACCAGCGCCCAATGCCCTGCAATAGAGCTCATGGAAAAGAAAAAATCAGTGTGGAGTGAAACCCAGATGGGATCAATTTCCTATGAGCGAGCTCTTGGAGCACCAAGGAAGCACAGAGGGTGGGGAACTCCTCCAGCAACCGCGGGGCACCTTGTGTCAGAGCAGACAGCTGTGTTGTCACCCAGCAAATGGAAGAAAACAAATGAATGACTGATTAAACCATTAATGGCAAATTCACGCACACAGGGATGAGGGGGCAGCAAAGGAGGCGTCCCACTGCCCCAGGGGCTCTGGGTGCTGCGGTGGCCGGCTGCAGGTGGTGACACCAGGGCACTGCAGAAGGTAAAACCAGCTTTTGGGAGCAGAGCACCAGCACTGCTCCAGCAGCGCAGAGACCCCGGCGGAGAACAGGGTCGATAGCAAAAGGCTCTCAGGTCCAGCAGGAGAAAGTACATTTCCACCCGATGGCTGGGCGAGGACACAAGCCAAGCTTAGCTGGAGGTAAAGCGTGTGCATCCGCAGCCAGCTCTTGGCAGAGGGAAGAATGCCGCAGGAGATGTGCCGTCAGTGACACTCAAACCAAAGGCTGGACAGCTTGTTTCCATCGCTGTTCACCCTGTTACTGGCTCCAAAGCAGACATGGGTTCTGGGGGTTCCGTGATGGGGGCAGCCACCACCCTGGTTTGTCACCGTCCCCTTTGGAGCCAGGAACCAAACACACCCAGCCCTGGGCTCGGCTTGACGGGGCGATCCGGGCTCCGGGTGAGCTCCTGCCCGAGTACCGGAGGGGATCTTGGGCTGAAAGCTTCCCTTTTATCCTGCTCAGAGGGGCTGTCCTTGTGCAGCAGGTGAGCTGAGCTTATGTGTGCAGGGCAAGGGGACCGTGGACACAGTTGTGTTGTGCTCAGGCTGGACTCCTGGAACACTTTGCTTTTGCAAGCTAAAATTTTCCATGCTGAGCCTTTGCATGGAGATGTGTTCAATTCAAATGTTTGATTAACCTCCTTTCAACTATTTCTGAGTTATGGAATGAGTGGAAAAATACTTGCATGTAAAAAATGACTAGTGTTAAAAATAATTCTAACCACAGGAAAAATAGCTAAATTTTTTCAGCCTAACCAGCCGTCATCCTCATGTGGCCAAGCTCCTTCACAAGAAACAAACACTTGCAAATACAACAAAAATGCTTTTGTGTGTTCTCATATTTTGTATGTTAAGTGTTTAGTGTCTGATCTGGAAATGGGGTTAACCAACTCGCCTCTAGAGCCAGGGAGCTCCTCCACCTCAGGGACAGAACAGTGCAAGAAGCCACACGCAAGAGCAGCACAAACGTCTCCGTGGGCATCCACTGGCACCGGCTCCGTGACAGTGCAAAGTCCAAAAACCAAGTGCCCCAGAGTTTGTTTGGGGAAGGGTTAGTCCAGAGCTCCTTGGAGAGAGAGCTGCACCACTTGAGGACTGCTTCTCGATCGTAGTGACAAATTTAACGTGGCGCCATGCAGCAGCCGGGCAGAGCTCGCTGGGTGGATGCTGCTTGTCATCCCGAGTGTGCCAGCTCCCAGCAAACGATTCCTGACAGCCCACGTGGGAACTCTGAGCCAGCCAGAGGTCAGGTAATTGCCAAAATGGGGCAAGAGGATGGCAAGAAAGAAGAAACCGAAAAAGTGTGGGAGGCTGAAGAGGGATGGGAGGCAGAAAAAAAAGAGGTGGAGGTTGATGAAAGGTGGGAGGATCAAAAAGGGGTAAGAGGTTCAAATGAAAGAAGAGGCTAAGAGGTGGGCGAACAAAAGGACAGTGGGAGGCTGAGAGGCTGAGAAGGGCAAGGAGGCCGACAAGAAAGCAGAAGCCAAAAAGGGGCAGAGGTTGGGAAAAAAATAGAGGCTGAAAAAGGGTGGAAGAGCAACCAAGGGATAGGAAGCCATCAAGAAAGTAGAGGATGAAAAGATGGGAATTCAACAAGGAAGCAGAGATGAAGAGCGGGAGGCAGACAGGGTGCAGCTGGAGACTGAAAGTGGAGGGTGAGAAATGGACGCCAGAGCGCAGGGGAAGCTCAGAGTAGACGGGGAAGCCAAAAAACGAGGAGGAGGCTGACCAGACAGGGGGGATGCTGGGACTGGGAGGGGACACTGGTGGGGAAAAAGGAGGATATTGGGAAAATGAGCGGGAGGACGGAGGGCGGGTGGAGGCTGAAAAGGAACTTAAAAAAAAGAGCTGAGACTGAAAAAAAGCAGGAGTCCAGAGGCAAGGGGGGGCCGGGGAGCCCGGAGCGAGGTGCGAGGAC
>NW_010120377.1:0-48569 GCF_000699245.1 Pterocles gutturalis
AACATTCTGTGATTCTGTGAAATGTTTTCCTTTACAAAGACATCAGGAACGATATTTCCACTGCATTGGTGCTTTCTGAAAAGTACCAGAAAAGTGAACTTGAAAGTTGGAAAGGGTTGCTAACAGCTTTCTGACGATGAAATTGTGCAGCTGTCCTTTTTGGTTGCAGCAGGTACAAATTCAATACAAAATTATAGAGAATTAACCTAGTTATAGCTGTTAGATATTGATAAGCATAGCAGGGAGCACGTTTCCTGTGCAGAGATTTGCCTGTTGTTTGCGCAGTGGGTGAGCAGGAGAGGGTGTGTTTCTCTGTGGGCACCCAGAGCTACATCCTTAGCAGATGTGTTTTGCTGTGTTGACCTCCAGAAGCCTGTTGATGTCAGTGGAGCAAGGGAACCTCGTCTTTTTGGCTGCATATTGCTATGACATAATGCCTTTCATTAATTAATTCCATATCTAGCTTTTGTTTGTGAATACCCCAGGAGAAGAGCAGCAGTGCAAAAGGCTGCTGGGTCTCAAATGATATGCATATGATAAGTAACCTGTTACTGCCTTGACTCACAAACTACAGAGAAAATCCCCTGAAAAGGGGGGGAAACATACTTGTTGTTTTTCATCATGTTACAGAAAACATTGCCCTCACCCTTTTTGTATGCTGCCCTTTTGGATTTACGTTCAATAAGTTGTTCTTCTTTGTGCTTCTCATTTCCATGTCAGACCTAATGCTTACATTTTGTAAAAAAAATTAGTTTCATAAATTAACTTGTTCTTGAATGGCTGTACTAAGTCAGCGTAGCCCAGTTTCCTGGTCTTGGCAAAAATGAGCATCGTTATAGGTTTGATGAGCAGAAGTTTGACCATGGTTTTAAGTCTTGAAAGGTATGTGCTTCCTTTAGGAAGAGCTGAAGGTTTCCTTGCATGATTTAGGCTACGTCTACATAAGTAAGTGGTGTGGTGTAAAGGGAGCAGATCTAAAGAGTATGGAAGACCTTCATGCTGGTGTGGAGGACCCAGTGTTCACCTTTACACGTGTTTTGAAGAGTTTTGTTTCATACTTGCTAGTGCCTAGTCGTGTGGACAGAATGCCAGTGTTGTGGGTTGACCTGGAGTAGATGCCAGGTGCCCACCAAAGCTGCTCTTTTGCTCACCTCCTCAGCTGGACACGAGAGAGAGAAAATATAATGAAAGGCTTGTGGATCAAGATAAGAACAGGGAGAGCTCATTCACCAGTTATCATCACAGGCAAAACAGACCCAGTTTGGGAAAAATTAATCTAATTTGTTACCCGTCAAATCAGAGTAGGTATCCTGGTTTTGACTGGGACAGAGTTAACTTTCTTCATAGTAGCTAGTGTGAGGCTGTTTTGGATTTGTTCTGGGAAGAAGGCTGATCATGTACTGATGTTTATAGTTGCTGCCCGGACAGTTGAGGACTTTTCAGCTTCTGTGCTGTGCCAGTGTCTGCAAGGGCAGGAGAAGCTGGGAGGGAGCACAGCCCCAAGTACTAGCTTAGGGTTTGACTTTAGGTTTAGGATTGAGACCTAAATTGACCAATGGTATATTCTATATCATGTACGTCATGTCCAGTGTATAGATGAGGATCTGTTCAGAAGTCTCTTGGGGTTGCCCCTCTCTCAGGGTTGTCTCGCTCTCTTGGTCGGCACTCAGTCTCTCGGACACTTGGGCTCTTCTCTCTTTTCCGGGATTGCAGTTTCAGAACTCTTCTTGCTCTGGGATCATTAGCTGAGAGTGGGCTGAGCCTTGGTCATTGAATGGTGAGCAGCATCACTGTGTATCACATATTTGTTTGTTTGGTTATATTTCTATTATTGTTGTCATTATTATAATTGTTTTCAATTTTATTGTAGGTCCATTTTTAAATTGTTCCTATCTTGACCCACAAGTCTTTTTTTCCCTTTACCCTTTTAATTCTCTCCCCTACTCCTGGGAGGGGGGAGGGTGAGCGAACGGCTGCATGGTGTTTACTGCCAGCCAGGTTCAAAACCACAGCAGCAGGGTAGTGAGAAAAAACGCAGATCTTAAAACCACCCCTTCTTTCTTCTTCAGCTTCACTAATTTTTCCCTTCTTAACTATGTTATCCCAGAGGTGCTCCCGCCATCGATGATGGGCTTGGCCTTGGCCAGTGGCGGGTCCAACTTGTAGCTGTCTGCACTGGCTCTGTCGGACATGGGGGAAGCTTTCAGCAGCTTTTCACAGAAGCCACCCCTGTAGTCCCCCTGTTACAGAAATCTGGCCATGCAAACCTGATACAGCCAGTTAGTAGTTGGAGCACATCTGGTTTAATCTTGCCCAAAAGGAACTAAGTTAATATGCTTCAAGGCAGCTCTGTCATATGACCCAAGGATAAGTAAGTGGAGATGATCTGTGAATTTTCTTCAAAAGCACGTTTCTAATCGGAACTGAAGCATTAGTATAGAATCTGCCCTTAAGCATTTGAAATCACTATTCTTTTGTCTTTGAGACAGAGTGACTACTATGATGGCAGAAGCAATATGTTGTTAAGAAAAATGTCCCATTCAACTACTGAAGCTCTTTCCTTTTGCATATATTGCATGTCGTTCAGCCCCTAGACACTGCTTTGCTTACTTTTTTCCTTAAAGTGTGCAAAATCAGTATGAGAAGAAAACCTGCATAGTCTTACTCTGCCACCTCCATAAAGCTACATTTCTTGCTTTTTAAGTTTAAGAATGATACCGAAAAATACATTTTTAAAAAAGGCAGAATTACTTGCTTCTGGAGTGATTTGCTGCTCTGTCTTCAGAATCAGCCTACGCATCTGGATATGTGAAATGAAATAAGAAGATTCCTTCCTGAGGGCCTTAAAAATGAAGCAAGGTAGCAGAGCACTGGGAGAATATACTCATCCATTCCAGTCCATAGCAGACTAAAATGGGGTGATTTCTGTTAGAATTCCTCTGCAACAAAAAGCTAATTTACTTTTTTCCCAGCTATAAAGCTACTGAAATACCAGCTTTGGACAGCAAATGTTTTGAGGGGCAAGAAGGTTCTATAGCAGAAAAGGTCCTTTTTGAGATGTAGGAAGGTGATGCATTTGTTGTCAAGTTCTTAGCTAAAAGTAATTTTTACAGAATTTTGTGTGTCCCCAGGATTGTGAATCTGTTTGTGATGTTTAATTTCTGGGTTTTTCTACATAGGCAAATAGTTTAATCCCATTACATCCACTTCAGATTCCCATTCTAATCTTAAAACAATGTTTCCTTTCCTTTCTTCCTTCCTGTCTTCCTTCCATGTATTGCTAGACACAGATAACTGATAGTGAAAATCAGTTGTATTATGTTCTACTTTTTTTCCAGCATATAGGGAATGTGCTGGGGCTCTGCTATTGCAGGATAATCAGCCATTCCTTCTTCAGAACACTAAACTGGCACATTAATGCCAGTCTGTTCTTAGACCTCAGCAGGTCCCCCTACCCTCTCAAGGGCTGTACAGGATAGCTTTTTGTAGGTATTAATCTTTCCTTTCTTATACCCTCTGTGTTCTGTAGATCTGATGGAATAATCAAGAATAACACGCTCACCAGTTTAAGGTTGGTAGCACTAATACGGAATTGGTAGCTGTAATTTGACAGCTAAGGGCTAAGTAATTTTATTATAACCATATTGGAAGCAGTACTGTTACCAAATATTATAAAATATGTTAATTTTCTTTAAATAACACTTTACACACACATTTTCTCACTGAGCTAAACTCTTCATCAAAGAACAAGGTTACTTTAAAAAGTTGCAGCTACGTTTCTTATTTTTCTTGTTTCATGTTGATTAAGTTGCAGCACCTTAAAGTAAGGAAATATCTTAATTGGAAAATATATTTTCAAATAGTGACTGTCATGTTTAATCTAGTTCCTTTGTAACAAAAAAAGAATAATCCCATTTCAATAAGCCTTCATAAAATTGTAAACATGAAAATATCACCTTATTTTCCAACTATAGAAGTCCAAAAGTCTGTATTTCTACATTTATAGCTTTGTTTTTCGTATTTATTCCTGTTAGAATACTGAATATTTACCATGTGATTAAGCCTTGCAATTTTTATTTTGTAGCATTTTTATTGGATACTTAATAAAGCTGTTGGGCTCTGTAATGAATATTTTAAAAGTTATCCATGGCTTTATTTAAATGCCTAGCACCAAATGCTTAGTAATAAATACAACTTTTAATGGTTTTTTTTCTAATTCATTACAATCTCTTGAAGAATTTAAGTTGCTAAGAATTTATTTTTAGTTCTGTTTAAAGGAAAATAAAAATGCAGAATCACGAGGAGTTTGATGTAACTGCAAATGTGAGGGTTAAGCCAGAGGGAAGGTTGGCTTTCATGCAAAAGGCTTTTGAAGTTCTAGGTCGATAGTTAACGTGTACAAATTGTACCTGGATTAAAGTAATGAAAAGGTAATATATAATCAAGCTTCATCAGTCAATTTAATAATAAAGTAGGCAGCAGGTAAAAAAACCCCAATAAACCCAAAATGCCAAAGAATAGAAACAAACAAATAAACAACAAAAACCCAACCAACCTCCCAAAAAACCTCAAGAACAACAAAAATCTACAGTCACTGTTGGACACCAGCCGTAGCAGTTGCCTTCCTATTGAATTGCTGTTGGCAACGTGGGGTTCTGTCAAGTGCTTTGCGTGGGAGTAAAGGTTGGGATACAGGAGCCATGTTCCAAGTGAAACTGATGTTATCACAGTGAAGTAGAACGGTATGTGTGGTCAAATGGACCTGCTATAGTCTAGCTGAGAGAAAGGTAATTTATTATACTGTAGATTTGACTTCATGTGATCTGATGATATTCCTAAAGGGCAGAACTGCCGGTGAGCTTGTGCTGTTAAGGTTTGTTCATGCTGTGCACTGGTGATGCTCCATCGTTACTGCTGTGCATCCTTGTGTTTCTCACAGGTGTGTAAGGGCTCAAGTTCGGTGGAGATACCAAAGTTGTTCTGCAAAATAATGTAAATATTGGAATTATGTGCTAAAGAGCAGAGTTTGTACAATGGGGTAAAGATCTGTGGAATATGTTTTACTTTGTCTCTTCATTAAGCAATCAGTTCTGCTTCTGTTGAAAACTGGAGAGCAACAGCTGACTAACACCTTGGTTGTCGAAGCTGTTGGAGTTGCTTTTAATGGGAATACACTTTGTAATTTTAAGTGCATTGTTTAGTAATTACAACTTTGAACCCATCTGCCTAAGTCATGTCTATGTATAATTTTTTAAAATATCCTACTTTGAAGTTCTATTAGATTACTGCAAATTGGGGGAAAAAAGTCTTGTGTGCTAACATGTAAAAGTTTCACTGTTCTGCCAGAAGAATTACATCTTTGCCAAGCAAAATAGATTTATTTTGAAAGGAATATTGAAGGATAGAAAAAGATTTTTAGAATAGCTAAATTTAGATTTTGCAAGTGAATCTTGAGTTATGAACAAGTGAGTTTGAACTTGGAACAAAGCATCTGCTATTCCTGTTGTTACTGGGGTCCTGGATCTTGCCCCCGGTACCCCACTGTAGTTATGAAGGAGCGTAAGCCTTCATTGAGGGACAGGCTTCTTCGGTGTTATTCTGCAATAATGAGTAACTCAATTACTGCAGAGTACCTGATGTGCTGTGTGTTCATACCTCACACACAAATATAGTTTGTCCACCATTCTTCAAAAAAATCCCGAGGCCATTCTGGGTATTGTGTCAGTTCAACAATATTTCAAAGCATTTTTTTCTGCATTTAAAGCATTTCATCGTGGAACCCACACTTCTCTTTGTTTCTGCCATGGGTTATTTTCAAGACTATATGCAGGTTAATTAACTTCTTTGCATATTGGTTACTTAGTCTGTAAAATGAATTATTAGTTCATAAACACTCTGGAGGTGGTCAGATAGTATCACGGTGTCATTACTGCTGTCATTCGTCTCGGGTTTAGTTTTATTCTGCCTCACCCAGCTCTATCTTTGTAAATGCCGCAGGTGGAGCTTCTAGGAGTAGGTAGAAGGAGTCTGTGCAACTTCTGTGTTGTTGACTTTCAGTAATTATTCTAATAAAGCAAGACCAAAGCCTTATTATTTGGAAGTGTTTTGTAAGACTGTAAAATAACAACAAAAGTAATTTCAGTGTGTCTGGCATGGCTGTTTCTATTCCTTGAGTTTAAGTGATCCTCTCTTAGGAAGTAGTATAGGATTGAACGTTTAGGTAGATTGCATTGCAAAAATAGAGATTAAGTTTTACATCTTTTCATAGAATCACAGAATGGTTTGGGTTGGAAAGGGCCTTAAAGATCATCGAGTTCCAACCCCCCTGCCATGGGCAGGGACACCTCCCACTAGCCCAGGTTGCCCAAAGCCTCATCCAGCCTGGCCTTGAACCCCTCCAGGGATGGGGCATCCACAGCTTCTCTGGGCAACCTGGGCCACTGCCTCACCACCCTCACAGTGAAAAATTTCTTCCTAATATCTAATCTAAATCTACCCTGTTTCAGCTTATACATGTTACCCCTTGTCCTCTCACTCCACTCCCTGATAAAGAGTGCCTCCCCATCTCTCTTCTATCTGTTTACGTCTTTGTCTGTAAGCTTGCGTTGAGATTTTTCAGATCTATCCAAAGAGATGAGTCTTGTTCTTATGGAAGTCATTCTGCATATTTCAGAATATCCTATAGTGGTGCTCTTCATTCTTCACGTATTGATATCTGGCTTTTGGAAAAGCTGTAGGCTGGATGAATTTATACTGTATGATTTAATGAATAGTGTATTATTGTAGTTTTCTTTATTAAGAAACAGGAAATATATATGCCATTACTTAGTTATATTTTTGTTGAAGATATCATCATGCTTGTATTTACCAACTGTGAATGAGGAGTGATTTAAATATGCATTGTAGCACATGGTGTAAGCAGTTGCAGAAACAAAAAAATGAAATGTTAATTTCTGAAACTGTAGTTAAGTGATGAAAAAGATATTTCTGTAGGATTGATCTCTGGGGGAATTTTTCCACTGATTTTATTAATGAAATCCCTTTCTAATGCCAGGTGAGGTGGTCAGTAATCTAGAACAGCAACAAGTGGCTTCTCATTTTATTGCATTATATTGCAAATTCATCTGTTCTTGTTATCTCTAAGGATCACAATTGAAATGAGCTTCATGGGTGAATATTACCTTAAAGTGACAAATAACATTGCATGTCCACCATTATACTCAAGATGTGGACTATCCTCTTAAGCTATTGTTTGCACAAATAATTCTGTTGGTCAGCACCTTGATCATGTTAAGGGACCACTTGTGGGAGTGCTATGGGAGTTTCATTAGCTGGAAGGGAAGGAGAAAGGGTGGAGCATCTTGCACCCTGGCATGTCTGCAGTTCCACATGCTGAGAGGAATGAGGTGGGCTGCCAGTCTGGTGCGCTCATCGCCTCTTGTCTTTGATACATACATACCATAAAATATTTTTTTTTCTTTGTCTCTGCCATCTCCTTGTTCTGTGCTATTTAAAATAATAAAAAATTGAAAGATGAAAGTACATATGATGGAGTGCTCAGGTATAGGCACCATATTTCAGATTTCATCTGTAGGTGGAATAAATCATAGAATCATAGAATGGCCTGGGTTGAAAAGGACCATAGTGATAATCTAGTTTCAACCCCCCCGCCATATGCAGGGCCGCCAACCACTATAAGTACTATAGTGGCAGGTGCTGAAGACAGAGCTGCAGAAGCTTTGGAGTTTAAAAACCAGAGTTTCTGCAATTTAAGCACAAGAGATATGCTCTTCAGGTAGAATTCTAAGAGTAATTTCTCCTCTACGCAGTGGGTACAGAGAGATGTGTATACTGCTCAACTCCTTTTTAGAGACATAAAAACTGAAAGTCAATAGTTGGTTTAAACCTTCTCGATGTGTTGTTTGTTTGTTTCTGTAATTCAGATGGATGCACAAACCTCAAATAAATACAAGGCAGGCTAAGGGCCTGGCTATTGTAATATCGGCAGTAAGTCTGCTATTGCCAGGTTTTTCCACAAGAGGAAGATCCAATTATTGTAATGTTTGCTACAGACCAAAAATGAAATAGAAATGTTCATTTGTGTTAAAAAGAGCAAACAACTTTTCTTATTTGCTTGGGTTTTTTGTTTGGTTTTGGTTTTTTTACACCACTTGTACTTCATTCACAGACTTTAAATCCAGCCTTAGTCTTACGGACAAGATGGTAAATACTGTAAAGTGAGGATCTGTGGCTCTCCAGGTGTTTAGCACACTCGGTATGAGAGTGCTTCTAAAAATAAATTGTTTACTTCAGTTCTGCGTCTGAATACTTAGAGCCATTGCTTGCTTAGTTTTTCCTCAGAACTCCTGCTGCCTGTCTGAAAATGGATGAAAAATAAGTTATTTCACATTTTCACCATACGTAATTTGAACAGAGTACTTCTGTTTAAGGGTGATGTTTTATTACTCTTGCGAATTAAGTTGTCAATCAGATGTCTGGCTGTTTCCTTTGTGAGGACATTGGATAACAAAAAAAAGCCCAACTACTGTTTTTCTTTGATACAAAAATGTATGTGTAAGAGCCTGTATTTTTTGACTATAAAAATATCTTAAGTCTGTTAATTTTGTTTCAGCTTTACTTGTGGAAGCTCAGTTAACGCCGTTTCAAATAACTCCTTCAACCATGGCAAATATTGTGAAAGGCCTGTATACACTACGACCAGGTAAAAAAGAAAAATGTGTCTAGGAGTCTCTCATACTGTGGTTGTGGTATGTTCTCCTAAATATGCATGCGGTCACTGTCTATCTAACGCACTTTTAACAAACAAATGTGCATTGTGTTCTGTCTGTCTTAATGCTTACTTCTACTATGCCAAGGCACTGGTTCTTCTTGTTGCCCATCTCTGTGACCTGTGCATGGTACCATGTGAATACCAAATTCATTGTAAAAAAACAGCCCAACCCCCTACTCTGGAGACAGAGGGAAGACATATTTCTTTTGCTTCGTAGAAATAAAGAAGGCTGTTTAATTAATCTGTCATTGCAGAAGTTTAGAAGTATTGAAATGGTGAAAGTTTTATTGTGAGTCGCACTTCAAACAGCCAGATCTTTGATGTGAAATGAATGACTGTTTCTTCTATGAAGCCATTATTTGGTTGGTATTATTTCATAAAAGAGCTTAATTTAACTTGTGAGTATGTAATGAGATCCTGTGCAAGAACATTTATATTGAGAGGAGAATGATGTTGCAGAATTTAATAAATTTTGTACCAAAATCTTTGGTTCTCTAAGTTTTGGAGAACTGGCCAGAGCTCTAGCCTGTGTTTGAAAAGACTTTAGAAACAGGAAGAATTAAAAATATCCAAAAATAAATGGTACCTGCTTCCCTTCCTTTTGCAATACTGAGCTTATGTCTGAGCTTCAGTCTACTTTTGCTTTGCAATCCCCATTTGTAGAAATAGACATGAGGATGGGAAAGCTTTACAAAAAAGCCCTTTTTTGTAGTGTGTTGTTTAGCTCATACCTAAAAGGAGGTCATAGTGAGGTGGATGCTGGCCTCTTCTCCCAAGTAGGACAAGAAGAAACAGCCTTGAGTTGCTCCAGGGAAGGTTTAAATTGGATATTAGGAAAAATTTCTTCACTGAAAGGGTTCTCAAGCACTGGAACAGTGGCTGAGTCACCATCCCTGGAGGTATTTAAAAGATGTGTAGGTGTGGCACTTGGGGACATGGTTTAGTGGTGGACTTGGCAGTGGGAGGTGAATGATTGGACTTGATGATCTTAAAGGTCTTTTCCAACCTGAATGATTCTATGATGAGGGAGGTTAGTGCATTGGTTGTTGTTTAAACCACCACACTAGTAATGATATTTTCATGAGTTTGCTGACTAAAGACTGTTGGAGCTTGGCATCAATCGAGTAAACATATGTGTCAATTAGATAAAAGCTCATAATGTGCCTTAGTGAATATGTTTATAAGCATCTCTTTTTTCCAAGGAAAGATTAAGTTTAAAACTGCTACAACCTCTGGAAGGTCTGGCTTCAGAAATACTTGAGGAGTACTTAATTTTCTCAGAACTTCTTACACAGTTGCTATAAACCCAGTTTCCATTCTTTGCTCAGTCTTCTGTGTTTCTTATAATCAGCATTGAAGCGGCTTTAAGGTAAACTGTCCTGCCTGTGAGGCAGTGTTCAGTGTAGTGAAATTAATTCACATATCTATCCTGAAGCTGAACTGATACCGGTTAAAGTTATATAATGACCACCTGAAAAGTGTTTGTCTAAGCTTTGGAAGATCAATGAGAGAATTGCATTAATTTATTTGAAATGGGGGATGGAGAAGCAGAGTTGTACGGTGATATGACTGTGCTTTTTAGAAGTAAGGCTCAGAGAAAAGACGAGTAATTTTTGTGAATACACTTCCTGGAATAAAGTGTTACAAATGATCTGATTATCCAGGTGAGTTTGCTGATCATCAGTGTCTGCCCCCTAGAGTGTCCAGAGACTCTGCATGCCCTGTGACATGCAGCAAGAACTGAATTAAAATTTGATCATGAGGTTGACTACATGTAAACATCTGATTTTAACAGTCTGATTATTTATTCTGCTTTAAGGCTAGGTTTCTGTGGGCTTTGGGGATGGTTTGGGGTGTTTTGTTTGGTGTTTTGTTTCTTTTTTTAAATTCAAGATCCTAAAAAGTGTTTAAAATGGGGCAAAGTTACATTCCTCAAAGAGTAAAATTTTCACTAAAGATTTCTTCCATGTGTTTTGTTGTTGCTTTCCGTCTTCTTACAGAATGGGTACAGATGGCACCAGGTTTATTTTCTAAATTCATCCCAAATATTCTCCCCCCTGCTGTGGAATCTGAGCTTCAGGAATATGCTGCTCAAGACCAGAAACTTCAAAGAGAGCTTATGCAGAATGGATTTACTAGGTAATAATTATTACTCCTCAGTAGTAATTGTGCTGGACAGTGCTGAAATGGTAAAAATGGATACACCTAAAAATACAGAAGAAATAATTTAAGAGTTAATAAATAACCTTCACAGCTCAGTATCTGAAATATGCCATTATTTTCAACATGTTTTGAGCACTACCAACCCTGCAGATGGTACCAAAAAGCAGATGATGGGAAGTCTTGAAATATTTTCATGAAACAGATTGCTTACATTTCATTCCTCCCAGTGTTTTGATTGCGCTTCTAATGCATGATCATGCTCTTGTTCAACCTTTACTTTAGCTGTTTATTTTCTACAAGCTGAGGGGTTTTTTTCCACAATGCTTCTGAAAATGTCTGTTGATGAGTTCTACTTATTCCACTTTCAGAGCTGTTTATATAGTCAAGGTGTTTATTTTAAATAGGGCTTTCTCCTCCGAATATTGAATTGGGGGGAAAAAAAAGAACAAACAGTAAAAGAGACAGCGGAAAATGTTCATCATTGCACTGCAGGTGTGCGAACATCTGACTCCTCTTGTTTATTCCCCATGCTACCTGTTTGCATGGAGGCACTCAAGTTGAGCCCCCTGATGAAGCTGAGTTTCTGTCTGGAGTTGCTGGAATTCCTTTGTGCTGCTCTTCAGGTCCTCTCCTGCTCATCTTTCTGCAGGCTCTGGGCATCTAGTGCCGGCACTGGCATCAAACTGGTAGGAGTGGGATGGATTGAGGTTCCCCTCCCCCAGCAACTTTACTTTAAAGCCCTCTTTGCCAGGTTGGCAAGCCTATGACCAAAGATAGATGTATAAAAGGCTGGTTTTTCTCTTCTAATAAGGAGTGTGCTAAGTTTGTTCTCTTCTGGGTTAGCATGAAATGTCATCTGTTCTCCTATAATTGCACCAAAAAATGGTGATCTTTGCTGCTGCACTTTGTACAACGATAACATGAGGAACACAGCACAGTGAGATGTCCTTATCAGCGTTAATGGCATGTCAGGTTCTAGCTGAAATAGTCAGCTTATCAACGCTATTAAATACAGTTGCTGCAGAAAGTGAGAACACAAGCCAGTTACTTCGTGGTATTTCTCTTGTGAAAGACCTTAATCAAGGCATACACAGCAGGCCCATCAACTTAACAGTGGTTTCAGAGAAGAAAACTTAGTATTATTGGAAAAAAAGCCCCATTTCTACCAACTTCCAGCAGCTAAATGTGAAATATAACCATTGTGATGAAAATATCTGTCATCACAAGAAACTTGTGAAGCAGCAAGATTTTCTAGCTTTAAGAGTTTGTGTGCACAAGAATAAAAAGAAAAAAGTTTTACAAATTGATGGGAATTTGACTTTGGGTTTTCAGGGCAACAATGTCAACTGGTGTTTATACAGCTTCGGTTATTTATTTAAATCTTGTGGTTGAAGAGGGAGTGCTGTCAGCACAGACTTGCTTAGAGTCTGATTGTTGGGTTTTCAGGAGCATCTTGCATTTTTAGACTGAGAGATACTGAGTTTTTCATGTAGGTCTACCCCAGCTGGCAGTAAACCCCACATGGCCACTCGCTCACTGCTCCCCAAGGCTAAAAGTGAGAAAACTTGTGGGTTGAGATAAAGACAGTTTAATAGGGAAAGCAAAAGCCATGTAAGCAAAGCAAAACAAGGAATTCATTCAGTCCTTCCCATCAGTAGGCAGGTGTTCAGTTGTCTCCAGGAAAGCAGGAGCAGTTTTTCCTCATCTGTTTTGTGAAAAATTATCCTATAAAATCAAACCTACTATCTTTAACAAATGGATGAGCTAATTAAATCTGTAAAATATAGCTTATACTTCTGCTTTAGGAAATTGAGCCTCCAGCAGTTGTGTGTTACTGCTGCTGTGTTTTCATTTGGTTTCTAAAGTCTGTAAAAGTTGTTGATTGTGCTGAGATATTTCACTATTGTTTCCCTTTTCTTAAAATTCAAATACCTTTCTTCCTCTTCTTTCCTAGAGGTGACCAGTCACGCAAGAGAGCTGGAGAAGAGTTAACTTACAGTGAGTATGCATCTAACCTTGCCCTCCAGTGTGCTGCCGTACCTTGCAGGTTGGGCACGTAGGTAGCAGTGGGCTTCTGCATTCTTGGGGATGGTGGCAAGGTGTTGGAGGCTGCACCTGCATCTTGTAGCTAGCTGTCTGCCAGTGTAACCTTTACCATTATAACTGGTGATACAGACTTCTTGGGTCTAGAGCCTGGCTAACTGTGCTAGTGTCCCCTAGCCACCTGTGAGGTAGTAAGATATCCTAGCTACCGAGGCCAAGACACTTCCACTTCATTTAAGTACAGAGCTGAGGTCTTCAGGAAAAAGAACGTAGCTGTCCCAAGTCACTGCCGGGTCAAGATACACGTAACAGGCAGTGAAGTGATGAGACAGGCCGCCTCTGATATAAATCACCTGCTGGCGATGCACGTTTCTGTCTGTTGCCAGAACAGAGGGTTTGGAAGGGTTGTGCTTTTCAACTTGGAAACCTCAATTATGTGTCTGATACAACATGGAGTCCACCTGCATTGAGATACTAAAGCAGTATTTGAGAAGTTCTCTTCTATTTGTAGATGAGGTCTCTCACTGCATGTTTAACTATGAGGTTCTTCACTTTGTAGCTCCCTTCATTTCCCATGATAATAGATTAAGGGCTGAGGGGGAAGAAGTACAGGGAGGAATGGTATTTCCATTCTCAGTTGGTTGCTCTACTGCAGTTATCCCTATTTTGGTTGCAGTCAGTCAAAGGTCCCATCTTCCTGTGCTGACTAAGTGTTTGGCCAGGAGAGATTCTAGTTCATACCTTCTAGGTTAGGATTTAAATACAGTGTCCCGATAGCTGGTTGGTAAATAGCCTTGGGGATTGGGAAGTAGTATCTATTCTGGTGCTGGTGTTAACTTCATTTTATTGTAGTCTTTCTGACAAGCTTCTTCCTGTGCTTTCAGCAGAGTATGTTTCCTTTATTTCCTACTGTAAAATGTCATGCAGTTTTATGATGAACTCTTATTACAACCTGAAATGAATGAGCAGCTGTTTACTTGTTAGATCAGCTTCAGTTTGCACTGTTGACGTTTTGGAGGGATTGCTGGTTTTCAGGTTGTTGGGGGATGTGTGGGGGTGGGAAGGATATAGAGTGAAAGTTTAATATGAGAGAATTTGTTGAACTTTTTATATAATTTCAGATGGCTCATCAGCATGTGCAAGCTCCAGGGGATACAGATAGTGAATATACTGGATCAGCTTCTATTCCTAGCCAGAACAGACACTGGAGGAGCACAGGTGGCATCCGGAGCCTCGTTTGGCAACTGCTGATACTCGAGCTCTGACACAAACTATGCCTCAAAGAAGAGTTTTGAACTTTCTTCTTTATCTAATAAAATGTCAGTTGCTGCTACAATTGGGATGACTTTGAAAGATGTGATTCCTTGGTTTGCCCTCTCAACAAGTTCATGTTCTGCAATTTTTGTGAGGAATGCACCTTGAAAACCATCCTTTCAAAGTGGAAATGGGCAGCCAAAATCAGCAGCTTCCAAAAGCGTTAGAATGGAAGAATCTTTTTTGCACTCTTTTCTTAATATTAAGGACATTCTTAAAACTAGTTAACACGTCAGTGTATTAGTTTTTAAACTTCAAGGTATTTTCTGGAGCCTTTACTTAAATAATAAGAATAAAATTTCATTATTTTGCAATATTTGTTCATTAGTTTAAAATTTGACACCTTTTAAGAGTTGGTCCCGTATAAATGTATCGTCTGTCAGGGAGTTTTAAATTCCAGGTTTTTCTTTTATCTCTTTTTTTTGGTTTTTTTTTCTTTTTGGTACTTGGTATTTTGAAATCTGTTTTCCTATGTGTTTGTACTCTGTGCCTTCAGCTTGTGCACTTTGCAACTTTATAGACCATATTTTGTTACTGCAAAATGTGTTCTTGAGGGAAAAATTGATGTGAACAAACATGCTGCAAAGTTGCACTTTTCTCTTGCATTAATGGGAGGTAAATTTAAAGAGGAAGAAAAGTTGAGCCTATCACCATCACTAATACCAGCTTGGAAGTTTGTCCCCTTTTATTTTTCACATGTGTTAGTGTTTAATGCTGGGACCAACTCTTGTAGAACCCCTCTCATTGACTTTTCATTGGCTTCCATAACTGCAATAGCTTGAGATGTGCATTCCAGACTGAATGAAATACTAAGATGTGTTTTATGCTGTGCAATGTAGAAACATTGTGGGCAAAATCCTCCAATCTAGTAGGTCTGCAAAGTGCATCTAATTCAGCACAAACCAGATTTGCACCTGATTGACCAGCAAACGATGGTACCTGTCCAAGATCACTTTGTGGCTCCTGGGCCATTTGTCCTCTTTCGAGGATGTGATGGGGGTGTGGCAGGGGGTGTTGGCAGAGTCAGGGAGCTGAGGAGCGGTGTAATGTATGCATGTGTACCCATTGACCTCCTGTTTCCAGTCTTGCATAAACTCGTCTGGAGATCCAGCTGAGCCCCGTTCCAGGAGATCTAGACCCATGGTCTGAATCCTAGTCATTATGCCATGGGTTTTCTTCAGTAGTATGACTAATGCAATTCTTTCATGAGGGGAGAAACATACTTGAAAAAGCAGTTTGACTACAGATTTGGGGTTTTGGTTTTTTTTGTTACTATGGATTTATTTTTTATCACCTTTAGTTATGAAGAGAAAGCAGTGGGTAATATAAAATCTCTCTGAAGTGAAAAAAAGTTTGTTCAGTTTTGTCTTGCCCAATTCTTACGACTGTTTAAAGAAAATGACACACAAAAACCCAACACAAAGACCTTTATGCTTGCATGAGTTCATTACAAAATGCAGGGAAAAGGTAAAAAACAGATGCATCAGGGACAAATTTTTTTTTTTTGTTTTGTAGACAGACTTCATGTAAATTATTTTAATTCTATCAGTTTCACATCAGCCACTTTGGCACTGCTGTTAGTTTGGAGAGTGGGGGTGAGGAAGAATGAGAGGACACCGCTGTGATTGGTAGATTCAAATCTGATTTACCTATATATTTATTTGCGTATTTGCAAAGCCTATTTAATTTTGAGGAAGTTTGTCTTTTAACATTAAAAATGGATGCTTCAGTGTTTTGTTCTTTGTGGAAAAATCACAGCAGTCTAATCTCATCCCCGACAGTGGAAAACCAAACCACTCTGAGCAGGGATTTTCAAATGTTGATAGTGTTTGCTTCAACTGTGCTACTTAAGTTGAAGCAGAATTAGAAAAAAAACAGGCATTGTGAAAAATTTTCTGAAGTACACAATGGAGAAGTTAATGAAGACTAATAGGGAGCAAAAATGATTTGCCAGCTTCCCGATTTTTATCAGTTTTGGCTTTAAATAAAAATAAAACCTCTGATAGTGTCCTTAGCTTTAAAAATCACTGTTTGCTGAAATGACAATTTTTTTTGAGTTAAGAATAGGTGCATTAACCTAATTTGTTTAAAATTTGTTTACAACTTCATTACCATTCTAGTTCACGGAATACGTAATCGATCTCTGTCATCTTTGTCAAATGATCACTGTGTTTTTCTGTTCTTTGTGGTTTTACTGGCTCAAGTTTATGAATAACATGTAGTCCTCTTGCTTCACGTTTGAAGCAAGGGTTCAACATTCATTTTACTTTGCATTATGTTTGGGACACAAACTTCTAGAACAATAATTCCATCAAAAGGTAAAGCATTCCTGTCAGCGTGGTTCACTTCGTATGCACTGCGTAGTGCTTGGATGCTTCTCAGTCCTGTGTAGCATTCTCACTCGGCCACCATACCTGAGAAATCTTGTTTGTTAAGCACTGTATTATGTTGTAAATTTGGCATTATTAACATAATGCTGAAATATTGTTTATCTGTCAAACATGTTATCATTGTGACTGAGCATGAAAGAGAATACAGCGTACTATACTAAATTATTTTGTTTCTCTGTTAACTTGTATTTTACTTACAGCAAAACTAACTCGGTCAACTTGAGCATTGGTACTGTAAAGCCACAATTACCAACAGCATGATCCTAACTGCAGTATTTAATTTAAGCAAATAACTTGTGGTAAATCCGTTGCATCTGTAGCTTACTCTGTTAAGATTAAGCAGTAAAGTTGGTTATACAATGGGTGTCCTCTTTATGTTGCACTGGTCCTATAGCCAAACTTGCTACATTAAAATATTTTGAGATTAATGCCATTTCTTGATTTGTGAAGTTGAAATATTTAAATTCATCCTGCTGGCTACTGCAATAGGAGGCAATTGTTCATGTATGGTCAAGATGGTCTTTGATACAACTGAGGAAGGGGGTCTAAGTAATTAAGTACTCAACTTGTGTACAGTTGGATCTCCTTGATGCAGTTGTTGAGGAAGTATTTGTGAATGAATATTTTGAAACAAAAGTCTTTGACTCACAAAATCACACAGAATCTTAGAGATTGGAAGGGACCTCGAAAGATCATCTAGTCCAGTCCCCCTGCTGGAGGACTCCTGTTTTTTGATAGAAATATGATCAGACAGATTCATCCCTTTAATTTTTCACAAATATGATTGTTTACTTTCTGCAGGTTTAAAAAAAAAACCCATAGAAACCAACCACAAAGGCCATGTTCTGGGTGACTGGAAAATGTTTTCCATGTATGCTATGATAACCCCCATGAAAGGACTGTTCTGCAGAACTGCATAATAATAAAAAAAAACTGCTTGAATTTGAGTCCTCTGTTCAACCCAGCTCCAATTGAGAGAAAACAAAGATGTTCTGATGACTCAACATGCACTAGATACCCAGAGGGCACTTAGTTCAGCTCACAAGGTGCAAGTTATGGTACCTTTAGGATCAATGATAGTAGTGTATTACACTTCTGAGCTGCAAACTGTGCTCCCAACATTGTCACTGGGCAGGAGAACTATAGATGGTCAGGCTTTGTGTGTCCCGCTTTCTCTGCCCTGGGGGTCTGCAGTAGCACGGTGCAGCCTCGCACGGTGCAGCCTCCTCTGTGCTGTTCTTTGGCTGAGCGTGAGCAGGGGCGGGTGGAGCCCTGCAGCGCAGTTGCTTTGCTAGGCGGGTGCATGCGGGTCATGTCGATGCTGGGACATGTTCTCATGTCTTGTCATGCACGTTTCTCGTCACAGAGTCTGATCTCAGGGTGGAACTATTACAACTTCTGTGAAAAGAAATGGAGGTCTTAGTCCTAGTCAATCTTTTATTTCTAGGTAAGAGTGTTTGCAGGTGGAGTCTGATCTTTCCTTCTGGAGCTTTCTTGGGAAATATTCTCTGGCTTATAGAGGAGAGGGATCTTTCCTCCAAGGAAAATGACTATGGGTTAACTGTCTGATTTTTGTTTGCTGGTCTCCAAGGCAATGTGGTGCAAGACAGTCAATCATATTGAGTGCACTATGCTTATAGTGCTGTAAGGCTTTAATTCTGGATTTAATCTAGGGTTAACAATGTTCTGTCTGGTAGTCTTACAAACATCAGGTATTGGTAATCATGGAAGGCGTGAACCAGAGGTGGACTTATTCTGGCAGGTGTTATTCTAGTAATTACAAGTCAGAGGAAGTTATTTTGTCCCAGAGGACATTATTTATTATAGCTAAATTGGTGTCATACTGGCTCAACAAGACATTTTTATACCCATAGTGCCTGTTAACAGTAAAAGGTTGAAGAATCTAAATGTCTTCTTTATTAGCACTGAAATACACTGGCTTCGAATGGGGAGCAGGATCATGTGCGAGGGGAAGTCTTCTGTCAGGAGGCGCAGAAGATCTATATTAACTGCATTAGCAAAACAAGACAAACTTGCTGATTTGGCCTCAGTTGAAAGCTTGATGAAGTGCTTTGTACATTGCTAGAGGGAGTGGAAGGATTAAACCCATGTGTCTTGACCTAACTTGAATGACTGGTTTAAGAGGTTTCCAAAATTTCATAGGCAATGAGTACTCAGAAATACCTTTGGGCTGTCTCTCTCTGTCCCTGGGATGCTCCAGATGTACTTTGGTTAATGTTCCTCTTTCTGAGCTTCTGCTAACTGATCTAATTAGCACAGAACAGGACAGTTGACTCCCCTAATGATGACAGCAGAATGAATGTAGTAATAGCACTTATTGCCTCTTCAGTATTGTTTTTCAGCTAATCATTCCTTAAGAAAACAGTTACAGGTTCTGAGAAGACTGGGGTCATCACCAGTTTCTGTTAGCAGGCAGCAGGTAATTATTTGTAAGCACCGTTTGCCTTCTCTTGACAAATTGAACAAGTTTGTACAGAGAAGAGTTCATAAATTAATATCTTGAGATGGTCGGTAGATGTTACCCTGGGGATGAGGTGCGTTGTCAGGACAAGAGCACCTGATGGAGGTCTGAATGCACTGCCCAAGAGCTGAGGTGGTACATCTGCTTGGGTCCATGCTGCTGTCCCATCGGAGCACGGAGTCAACGTGAAGCAAAAGATTTCTCTGGCAGGTACCACACAGCACTGGATGGGTATCCTTCAAGATTTCCATTTTTGGGTCTCTGTTATAGTCATGGCCTGCTGGTACCTGAACCCTTCTCATTAAAGGAGCTGGAAGCACAACTTGCCAGACAGGACCTGTCCTACCTGTGCAAGAACAGAAGGAAAACAGGCCTGTTGGGTTCTTAATGACTTTTGTATTAAGTCTTTACTGAGCAGGCACCTGCTGTTCCCAGTTGCTTGGATAGCCTGAGTTGTTCAAGGTACACGACACGGTTTTAACGTTTCAGTCTGTTGGAATGAATGTTAGGCAGAATTTCACCTGAGCTATAGAATCATTTCCCTTTAAAGGAAATACATCACATACAGAGATGCATCATACCTGGTAATTATCCACTTGCAATTGAAATAATCTCATTATCCTGTTTGTTCCCTCAGTTGCAACTTCTGAAAGCATGTTCAAGGGATAATATGCTTTCCAGTTACGGCTCCAATCTTCCACTTCAGAGAATGTTGTAGTTACTGAGTACGGATACACAGAAGAGAGAGACCCGTGGAGTAAAATGGAATCCTCTGTGCATGCTTCTGTTTCATGCTTCCCTCCACGGATTGTCATGAATTGAAAAACTGAACACACAAGTGTTGATATAAAGCTTTCACTTCATTCATGTTTTGGCATAATAATGTTTTGTTCTTTCATTTCTAATAACTCTGAATGTTGAATCTGCCTTTTTAAAATGTCAAGCTAACACTTCTTAGAGCTATCTGTTATAATCCCAAGATGTCACTTGTGGGTAATAGAGGCTCCTCCTTCTGAAAGTAAATTTGGGATCATGTTTTCCCAATGCATCGTTTTATCGGTCAATGTGAACATAGGTCATCTGGATCTCACCCTGTTGCTCAGTGGAATGAAGTCCTGTAGTCAATCCTTTCTGTCCCTGGATGACAGCATGTGAACTTTGTGTTTCACTGCTCATCTCCTTTTCAGCTTTTTATGAATACAGCAATTGGTGTGACCCCAGCGCTGTGGTATTCTGCTGGTGACCAGCCTCTCGTGTGTGAACGGTCAGTTCCTGCTCCGTAGCTGTCCAGTGGTGATTTATACGCATGGGAAAGCTGCTCCATTATCTCATGGTAGCTTTGTAAAGAGGTTTGGTAGAGTGCTTACCAAAACACCCTGTGGAAACCTGTATCAAAGGATCTCACCGCTGCTGGTGTGATCTGCCCCACCATAACTCCTCACGTTTGTTGTCATATGAAGGTGTGTATCCATACTATAAATTACTGAAACAAGCCCGCATTGGTATTTTATAGCTCACCATTTTAGCACATGGGTGTTGCTGGACAGACTCAAGTGTCTGAACTCTGACCGCGCAGATGACCAGAGCTCAATATTACTGTCTGATCCTGCTGATAAATTGTGAATTTCTTGAGTAAGAGGAAACAAGAAAGACTTTTAGCACGAAAATATTTTATTCATTTTATTTAGCAGAGTTTCTACAACTCTGCTGCATATTCTCTGAAGTCAGATTAAGCGGTCATCAGCCTCTTCGTGATGTGCTGGTGTAGACAAGAAAGCAAGCAAGCCTGGAATTTGCCAGCTCCTCTAATCTGCTTGCCAACACAGCTACTCATCTTCCAAGAACCTACTTGCATCTGAAGATCCAAATGAGCCAAGGAGACTGAGCAGAGCAGTCTGCCAGCAGTTCAGCCGCTGTGGCTGAGGTTTAACAGCTGCAGCTCTTGCTGCAGAATGGTCTCTTTCAACTGCAGGGCACTTTAATGCCTTATTGTTGAAATTGCCGATCGTCACACATGCGTCTTTGATTGTTGTATTAAAATAAACCACGGTCAGTGAAATCTGAGGAATTGCCTTTGAGGCATATTTACCAAAGCTGCTGTGCCCCTCCTCAAGCACGTCATCTCTGGGTTCTTTTGTTCAAGAAATCAGAATTGTGGCTTTCTGGTTCCAAAACCTGTGTGGGATTGGCACGGCTGCCCCCAGGGTCCCTGCTCATCTGGGCGCAGGCTGGGTGCGTGGTGGTACCCAAGCCCTGGTGCGTGTGCTGTGTACCACGTGCGGCGCAGTGAATTTTTTAATTAAAGATGTAATGGCAGTGTGCACATGGCCTATGGCTAACGTTTGGGGTTAGTACCTGGTTTGCCTACTAAACAGGGAAACAAAAGGTTGTCCTTTGCCCTGGATTTATGTAAGTCAGCAGAAAAAGCAGCTCTCCCCTGGACTTTGGGGGAGAATGGAGTAGAAAGCTGTTTTATGCTGGGCAAACCACACAACCAGCCTCCTGCCCGAGCAGCAGTGCCTGTGCTCTTGGCTCTCAGAGGGCACTTTCCCACATGCTCTGAAGCGTAGAGCTACATGCTGAAAGAAGGGTGCTGAACAGAGCAGGATTGCCTGGGGTTTGTATAGGTGCTGATGCTGGGAGAACTGCTGGACCCATGCCTGGGCTGGGTGCGTGTGTGGGGCTGGGGAGGATGTTATTATTGGTACCACCAAATGGTGCTTGTGTTTCTATTTAGCAGTTCCCAGGGCGGAACAAACCTCCACTCTTAAATTGATCTAGCTACTTTGCAGCCAGTCTTTGGTTGTATTTAAAGTATTTCAAGAGCTTTATTGATTTTTAAAAGGATCCTGACATATAATGCACACAAAGTTAGTTCCCAGTGGAGCTAATTTAACTTTCTATCCATCTGCATCCTCAGAGTGACTTCGTTCAAGCTTACTTTAGTCTGATGAATTCCTCTTGTGTTCAATACAAACAAATGCTTTGGCTGTTATTAAATTATTCTCTTCATTTCTTCCATGGGCTACATACGCACAGAAAAAACCCCAACATGTCAACATGTCTGGCTGCTTTTAGTTGAACCATTGTGACTTACTTTATTTTTATATCAATCAAAATAAGGCTAATACTCTTTTGCTTTAAATTCAGTTTGATATTCATGCAAAAGGAATAATTCTTTTCTTGGCTAGATAACTGGCTCAGCCCTAGATACGAATCCTAGAATTTTCAGAATCGTTAAGAGCTAATAGTACAACTCCCAGGTCACGTAGAACATGACAGCTCACAAACAGAGGGAGGGAGCACCTCACTACCTGTAAGAGCTTATCTCTGCTCACATGCTGAGAATGTGCAAAACTTGCGTGTGCCTTTATAGGCGTGGTTATAGCATCTCCCAGCTTTTCCAGCATATTCCTTGAATTGTGTCTGAAATGTGGATTTTTCCATGTGGATGTCAAGTATTGTCTCTATTTTGGCTCTCCAGTGTCTTCTGACTTGCAGATGCTGAACGTTTTTCCGATCCCCCAACTTCCCTCCTCGCCCTAGGGCATGATCTTTGGGCTGCTCTGCGCATCTCTCTAAGCAGATGCTGTGAGCAGAAAGGGGAGGAGAAGGGATGGGACAGAACAAGACTACTCTTAAGTAGGACCACTCCTTAACTACTGCAAGTTAGGAAGGACCCCAGTGCAGGTAGGTGGTCTCTTTGTCCCTTCTGAAGGAGAAATAGCATGGCTGAATTCCCCTGGGTTTAGTAATCCAGTTTTATTTAGCAATCTGTGCTTCTGGCTGTCCGAACGTCTCTGAAGAGCCTTTACACGGTGTTAAAGCTGTCTGTGCCCTTGCCCTTTGGAGCTGCTGTCCTTGAGTGCTGCTCGGGAGCTGTTTATCCTGGCAATGTTCTCCTGCAGCTGGGTGAGGCTGTGGTTGTCAAAGCAGCTTTAATCTCTCTCTGCTGTGTGGATGACATACTGGCAGTCATTTAGCAATGTTGCATTTTAATTCTCCTTAATGGTGGTATTGCAGAAAAGATGAAAATATTGTCAGTTTGAGGTTTCAAAACAGACTGAAAGCTTTGGTACTTCCAGTGTGAACATAATGGTTTTCTTGGGAATGGGGGGGTTAATTTAAATATAGATAAATGTTCCACCAGCAATTCTAGTCTGTTATTCTGTAGGTGCTATTATGCCTTAAATCAAATTTTTCTGATTTATATGTTCCTAGAATGCACAATTTTCTTCTGACAGTTTTTTGTAACCTACTTCAATATGTATGAAGTCAGTGTCATTTGCAGGTGTGTTCTCTCTGGTTTTATTCTCAAACTGTCCAAACCTGTCACTTATTCTGCCTTTCACTCTGAGTCAGAGCTGTCAGAAAGGCTTATTCCTACTTTGTGTAAAATTCCTGGAAGCTGAAGAAATGAAAAGCACACAACTTTCAGTAATCTGCCAGACAACTGAAAGATACCAAGAGGGATTCCTTGGGGACCTCTGTGTGCTCGAAGATGGATTGAGTATGTCTCACTATCAGGCAGTGCTGGCTGTTACTTCAGTGTGTCAGAGGTTTGTTTCACCATAGAGTGAACTTTTTCTTGTCTGTATTTTAGTAAGAAGATATACCTTAAGTTTCTTTAAACCACAGAGCTGCAAAACAAACAAAAAAAAAACCCCCAAAAAACCCTCACACCACAAAACAAAGCAGGGGTTGTAATAAAAACAGTGAAACAAGGTAACACACAGAATGAACGGTGAAGGATGCTGATGTTATGAAGATTGAAGTTCTACCCCTGAGGATTTCCTTGCAAAAGACCAGATGCTGTGGTTTTGACCTGAGGTGTCTGTGCAGCAAAGTGCTCAGACATGTGGCTGCATCCACAGCCTTGTGGAGGAAGGAAGGAAATGGCATTCAGCTGTTCCTTAAATTCTGCACAGACCGAATAGGGATGTGGTGTTAAACTGTGGCTTGAGGAAGGATCCAGACATACAGAAACTGGTTAGACAATAAATTAGGCAAGATGTTGGAGTCTGCTGGGGTCTTTGACCTCGGGTTCATGGCAGGTCATTTCCTTTACCAAGAAATGGTAAAAGATGATGTGGGCGCAGTTTGCAGTGTTTTCTGAGCTTTGGTGATGGAGGGGTGGAAAGGCTTCCCCAGAGCAAACGACTCTGCTCACAGCTCTTGAGAAAAAGCTAAAGAAAATACATCCTGTGGTGATACAAGCGGCCGGTCTGCAATATCTGCCAAACACTGTGTGTTTGATTGCTGGGTGCTCCTTGGGCTCTTCTCTCTCCCCCTGACAGCAAATGTGATGCTGCTGCTGAGGAGCAAATAGGGCAAACATCCAACTGCTTTGAGCAGAAGAGGCAAACTTCGGCAAATCTTCTCAGGCCTCTGAGTGCATGGATGGATAGATTTCTCCACCGGGTAACAGAGCTGCCTGGTCTCTGGGTAAATACAGGGAAGCCTGGGCTTTTGAGTAGCAACATCATATTGCAGAAAACGTTGTTAAAGGTCATCTGATCGAAGGTAGGTGTGTACCGTCTGACCTGAACCGGTGCAAGGATTGCTGGGGAGCCCAGGGCCTCTTGGCACGGTCCTTAACAGCGAGAGGATGCTGCTTTCTAACCTACATGAGCTGTTCCCCAGCCTTAAAACAAAAATCCCAGCCTCATGCCACGTGGGAGACTGTGATGCTCTTGTTCTAGTGAGCAGAAGCAGCGTGCAGACCACCTGTGTGCGCTGAGCGTGCATCGTGCTCCGTGTGCCTTTGGAGAGGAGCGATGGAGGAAAGTGGGAAACATCAGTTGCATTACTGACAGTGTTTTTATAGCAGGCAGCCAGAGAGGAGGTTGTGGTCACCTAGCCTGACCCTGCTAGTCTTTCCTCTTCTTGAGTTTCTGTTTTGTGTCCTTGTCTGCTCATAGAGACTGGAGAAAGAGACCAACACTGTTTGGGGAGCTTTGTAGACTGAGCTTACTTTGCGAAGACATCTTACTATTGCCCTTAACACGGGCACATCAGTCCCACAGCAGTGGTACGCTGTCTGCAGGAATGGAGTCAGCGAGTCGGGATGTCTGGAGGGGTCCTAACATGTGGGAAGCTGCAGGTTTGGTGTCTCTGGGTCTGCTTCTGTGAACCATCTCAGGAATCCAGCTGCTCCTCACAAGCCACCAGATGCAGTGGCTGCTTTCATGCTATGGTCTCAGGCAGCCTTTGAGAGGAGTACGTGGTTCTTGTCATTACAATTTTTTTCTGTAGTTCTCAGCATTTCAGGTAATTGAACATAATCATCATCCCTTCCCTGCCTCCCTCTCTTCAAGTACAGCAGCAGGTACCTAGAGCAGATAAATCTATAAATTAGATCAGTATAATGCCCTCATGCTCTAAAGGATGTTGATCTCCCTCTGCAAATCTCAGCTTTGGTCCTGCAGGAAGGGCTCCTCTGATCTCTGCCTGCATCTTTGGGCTCCTGCAGTTTGATGGGCAATTCACCAACAGAGGTTGCTGGTAGTCCCAGTGACCACATCAAGATCAAAAGCTGGTTGTTACCTTCTACCTCAGGAAATATATACCTTTGCAGGAAAACCCCGGATGACTTTTGATGAATAACTTTATGGCTGTAGCATGGAGAGACTTCTTGTTCCAGTTGCAAGGTCTTTTCCTTTGCTTAGAATCAGATTTTGCTTGGAGTAACTCATTGAACTCCACAAAGTGCAATTATTCACTAACATCAAAATTAATGTTAATGTTAGTGTAATGCAATTTATGAACAATTCAGAAAGGCATTCAGTGCTTATATTTGCAACAGAATTCTAAGTTTAAAAAAGAAGAAAATTTAGCTTCGCGTTTCATCAAACAGATCACTGGTCTGACGGTCCCTTGCACAACAATTCCAGAAATCCTTCTGGAGTAGGGCAAGTAGGAAAGTCCTGGTTCTGCTGTTGAATGTGCACAGACTATGGAGGCTGGAATGCAATTGTTGGAGAGAAATTGCAGTATGGTAAGGGGGCCGGGAGCGGGGAGGGCAGGAGGCGTTGTGGAGAAGGAGGATGCCAGTGATTTTGGAAACTTGTATGCCACTTCTTGCTGCACCTCAGCCATACCCAGTGGCTTCGGTATCTACTTCAACTCCTGAAAAAAGCATCTGAGTATGGAAATGCTGCTGACGTAAGTGGAGTTGAGTGTCAGATACTTTTTAGCCCTCTTCTTTCTAGTGATCTAGGTACTTTTTCACGTATTGAGGTACTTCACTTTTAAAATGTGACTTTTAGTCATCCTAACCCTCCATCCCTCACCCATGAAGAGGACATAATTGCTTTTCCTCATATCAGTTTTGGATATTTCACAGAGCAGGGTACCTGTCTGTCTTCTTACCAGCCCTGACAGCTTTGTTTACCCATAGGTGATGCTGCACAGAGTAGAAATTCAGGCTTTTTTCATTATTTTCCTTATTTATTATTTTCATTTTTCATTAAATAATTTACATGCTTGAGGTAGTCTTTGTCGGATTTTGACATCCTCTCTGCCTTGCTCTCCATCACGTCTGGTGTAGGCTGTTTGTTCCCTGATGCACAGCAGGGTTTGGATGGAGATTGTGCCTTCTGAATACTGCAGCAGCTGCAGTACCTCTCAGTGTCTAGAAATGGTGCTTTTGGGAATGAGGTACCTGTTTCCCTCCAAAGAGCAGTTGTGTAGCGCAGCTGGCTGTGTCCGATACAGCACGTTTGTTTGCTGGAATTGTCTTTCTCGGGTCACGTTTTCTGTCCGTTTCTGCCTCATGGAGGGATGCGGAGGTGGTGACTGCAGCCAGATGAACAGATCCTGTCCTGACCCTGATGTTCATCTCACTGCTCCTGTGCTGCCCAGTTGATTTGGCTGCTGGTTGCAGGTTTCATACCAATGCAACAAAAACCAGCCACCTGGCAGCAGGAGAAGGTATTAAGCAGTACCTGCTCCTTCCTTGCTCTGTGCAATGCAGGAAATTAAGGATTGGATGTAATTTCCACTAGCAAAACTCCACAAAAGCATGTGCAATGTGTGGATGGGGTTACCAGAGAGGCTGATGGGCACATTGCCCACTCCTGGTCAGCTCACAGGCCAGACCAATGCAGCGTCTTGTTCTGTAGTTGGAGGAAGGCACTGTATGCTAAGATCCTCCTTTCCCACTTAGTATGAGGAACATGGCAGGTTCTTGCAGTGACCTCTAACACCCACTGAAAGGTTTTTTGTTAGAGTTGTTTCATCATTTGATGTTCAACCCTGGTGGCGTCGCAGCTTTCCTGGTCTATGTGTTGCAGTTTTACACAACAGCTGCTCACTCATCCTCCATCCTCCTCCTCCTGGGGATGGGGGAGCGAGTTAAAGGGGTGAAGGGAAAGGAGGCTTGTGGGTTGAGATAAGGACAATTTAATAACTAAACTACAATAATATTGAAAATAATAATGATGATAGGAATATCTACAAATATAGAAATGAGTGCTACATGGTGATACTGCTTACCACCAGATGACCAAGGCTCGGCCCATTCCTGGCTAACGATCCTGGAGCAGGGAGATTCCCAAAACCATGATCCTGGAACGGAGATAAGAGCCTGGGTGTCTGAGAGACCGAGATGACCCCGAGAGAGGGGTGACCTGGAGGGAGACAACCCGAAGCAAGAGATGTAACTTCCAGACAGATCCTCATCTATATACTGGGCATGATGTGCATGATATGGAACATACCATTGGCCAGTTTGGGTCTCAGTCCTAAAGCTAAGGTCAAACCCTGGGCTAGTAACTGGGGCTGTGCTCCCTCCCAGCTTCTCCTGCCCCTGCAGACACTGGCACAGCAGAGAAGCTGGAAAGTCCTTGACTGTCCTGGCAGCAACTATAACCATCAGTGTGTGATCAGCTTCTCCTCAGCACAAACCCAAACACAGCCTCACACCAGCTACTATGAAGAAAGGTAACTCTGTTTCAGCTGCAACCAAGACAGTGTGCCTCCCTGGAGCACTGCTGGAGCATGAGTGGGAGTTTGAGGAGGTGGCCATCTCCATAGCTCTGGTTTGGGGGGAGAAGCTGAAGAAGACAAAACTACAGCTTTTGTGGCACTAAAACAAACAAAAAGGAAAACATTAATCTTCTGAGATGTGGGCACCAATAGCAGCCGGTCACCAAAGCCTGAAGCAGCACAGTTGACCCAGACAATGAGTGGTTTCCCAAGACAAAACACAGGCAGACCAAGAACTGAACCTGCCCGGGTGCCCACGCTGGGGCTTTGGCTGCCTGTGGGGCCTCGTCTTGGCAGCATGGTCATCGGGCAGCTCACCGTGGGGGCCGGCTGATAGGAACCCCTTCATCAGACCTAACTCATGGGGTTGCTGCAGCACCTTGGGATGAAAAAAGCTTGCTGAAGGCTGGCTGAGCCTTTCATAAATATTTTCTCATTGAATCCTCTCGTTTCTGGATTACTTATTGCTGGATTTCTCATTGACTGCAGTATAAAAGCAAGAGCAGGCAGCAAGGCTTCCTTGCGTCACGGCTCTTTGTTCCTCTTTTGTATTAACTCCCTGTGTGAAATTCCCGTTTACTCTCTGGTACTGCTCTTGGGCCGTCTTGAAGGGTCTCTCTGTGTGTATTACCTTCTTTACGTGGTGCTTTTTATTCATTGTCAACTCTGTAAACACACAGTTGACATTCAAAGTGATGATATTGACGCTTTTTTTAATTTTCTCTTCTTTTGTGCCCAAGGTGAGCTGGTTCAGGGAACTAAACAAACAGCCCAGCAAAAACAGAGTGATTTTCTGCTTCATGCCTTCCCTGAACCACCCACCTTCAGAATCTAATAGATACCAGCACATGTGCAGCAGAATTGCTCTTGGGACCACTAATCCTAAAGTCAGCTTCATAAATAAGACTCCCTTAACTGCTGGAAAATCACATTTTCAGGTTCCTGAGGGATTTCTCCATTTTTGGTGGCCATGAGCATTGCTACTTTTCTTAACAGTCACGTAACATCTGCCAAGTGATATTGGTGATGACCCATGTGGTGTGGAATTGGTGACTGCTGCTCCAAGCCTTGGTGCAAGAACACCCTGTGCCAACCCAAAATGATTCACGGGGGTAACAGCACAGTTTGGTCTCTGGGGTGGGTCATTGTGTTTTCCAAGTAAAAGGCAATCTGTACAACTGCAGGCATCTTTTCACCACAAAAAAAAAAAAAAAAAGAAAAAAGGTGGTTAATCCATTATAACACTACCAAGTTGAAACATTCCCTTTGGTACAAGACTTTTCATGTATGTCTGTGCCTTGGTAACCACTTGCAGGAACTTTAAAACTGTCTAATTGGATACCCAGAAATCAGTCCCAGAAGTGTCATTTTTGTTAGTGCTTTGGTTTTCCTGAAGCCATTTCAATATTTATTTTTAATGAGTCTATTCTTTTGAATTAATTTTACCATCTCTCTGCTCACAGTGCTCCCTTGTGATGAAAAGATGATGTAAAATACTTGCTGAAAAATCCTGGCCTCTGTAAACTTAATGTTCTTGATTGAAAGAAGGTGAGCAATATTGCCTGGAGGCTTCGTCTTCTTGATTTGCATTCAGAAATACTTAATTGATTGGCACCTAAGGGATTGCCCAGCATGAGATGGCATCTGTACTCCAATTTTCTTCATGGAACAGTCTGACTTTTTTCTCTAGATTCCTGAAATCAAAAGAAAAAATATTTATAAAGCACATTGCGATTCTATTAATAATAAATGCACAGCTATATCTTGGACCTGTAGCTGTGATCTTGTACAAACAGAGGCAGATGAGAGTGACTAGATGGACGTTTGTTTGATCAAAGGCAAGTTGAACATCACAGTGAAAATCCAGCATGATTTCACCTGCTATTGAGCAGTGCCCAAGTGTATACCTGAAGTGACAGCTTAAATAAACATAACGGATAACCAAAGGCCATTAAGTTCTTTGTGACTCAGAAATGTGTTGCTTTGCTTTAGAGATTTCACAGTGAGCAGCCATTAGGAATTTCCATGAACTGTCTTTGGAGCTAACGTTGTTCCAGTCCAGTGTTCCTGATTTTGTAGTGCTGACTACAAATTCTTCCTTTCTATTTTTGGCATTTATTTAGTATTAACAAACTTCCTGGTCCCATGCCTCTTACTAAAGATGTTCTTAAAATGAGTGACACAAATTACTGTTGGTTTCCCATTGGCCGTGGATTCACTTTTCATGAGGAACTGCCACAAAAGCAGTGCTGGCTTTAATCAGCTCAACTCTCCTTGTTTGGAAAGGCTTGCAAGGTTGACTGGCTTTCACAACTTGATCTGAGCTCACAGTAATGAGGCATCAGGCTAATGAGACCATTGCCATCACAATTACCAGCTTATTAAATCCTAATTAGGGACCCAATTCTGCTAGGTGCTGAGTGCCAGTTCTAAATAGCTGAATATTTTAATGTGCCCAGTTTTGATCTCTAGTTGAAAGCGGCACTTGAAGAGCACTGAAGCTCCCTGTTCACGTACAAGGCCTGTTTCAGTGCTAATAGGGTAATTGACCCTAATGATGTTGGCTGGTGTGTAATGGTCAGAGCTGCCTTTCCTTCCTCTGAGAAGCCCAGCATCAATGTCCTTGTTAAATGGGCTGTGATTCACATTGGCAGAGGGCTGCGTGAGGCTGAAGGACAATATTTCCTATATAATGTTCTCTGGCAGATTGTTCTCTGCACATTCATGCACTAGTGAAAGGAGTTTGCAACTTTATTGTTCATGAGCGCCAATTAAATGCAAACTCAACGTTAGCCAGACATGCTTCCTCCTGAATAAATAACTCAATTCTGTCCTCTCGAGGCTGGATATTTTTAAACGTGTAGTGTCTCTTTTAGAATTTAATTTCCAAATGACCTTCCCACTGCCTGCTTTCTGTTCCGTACGAGTTATTGAGCTAAGCAGGTAGTGTGGGTACAGTCAATTTGTACATCAGTCCCTGTGCATCCCTGTGTGCATGCACACGTTTGTGAAGCAGATTATTTCCATCGCAGATTCTCTCCCCTATCAGCCAGGCAGCCAGGACTCCTTGTGTTGGTGTGCAGATGAAACATTCTCCGTAGATGCTAGGTAAAATTAACATCACATCAGTCTTGTTGTGCCCCAGTCTTTCACATACCTTCTTTTTATACCGTGCCATTCCTATTTACCTCCCAGCCATCCCGACTGAAGCAGCTCTCTGCTTTGTATGTTGTACACTGTGTAGAGGTGACACTGTTCCCGGTGATGCTGCACGAGTGTACGACGCCAGCTGTCTTGTCCCGCAAACAGCAATCTTGTCCCATTTGAACTTAGGCTGAATTTCATTGCAGGTGTCTTTTAAGACAGATATCCTTAACTTCTAGTGCTTTGTCTTCTCACAGTGGGATCATCTGCATCTCTAACACTGAGCTCCAGTGGGACTCCCATGAATCCATTGCTCCACATGCTACCCTAATCACTTTTGAAAAGCTAGGGAAATAGGGGCTTATTTTTCAGGCTTAGCTGAAGTAATTTTTTTTTTTTTTTTTTTTGCATTGCTATTGTGTTACAGATGAAAGCTAATTTCCTGAGTTTGATCTTAATATCTCTCACAGGGCCCTCAGTGGCTCTGAAGAAGCAGTCTCGAGTGCCCGAGGTGCCTGGAACCAATTCTCAGTTTTAGAGGCTTGTTAATATCATATAACCGAACATTCAAACACTTAGTATTAATCACTGGTTCTTTTGCCACGTTAATTGGAAAAATGATGTCTTGTCTTTATTACATGAGTGCCAAACTGAATGCTAAATGTAGCAGCCAAATGACATTTTTGCTTCTCTCCCTCTCTGACTCCTCCCGGATTTAAAGATTCATCCCAACTCCACATTGTTATTGGGATTTCCACTGTGTGCGCCTTGTGACCTATAGAGACTGAGGACTCTTCCTGCTAGCTGCTTCTCAGCCTGTCCCTTTGCAGCTGCTCCTTCTGGATCTGCAGTCAGATATTTCACTTAGCAACCTTGCTGATGAGAAATAAGTTCTAGACCAAGTGAGCATTTTCACCCCTGGGGACAACAAATTGACCAGTGCTCACTACAAGAAGCAATAAAAAGCAAGACTTCAGTTTTGTGCCGTCTGGGCAGTTTCCACATCTGGAGTCTTACCAGACCCAGAGGAAACCGCCTTGCTTCTAGTAAGAAGATATATATATTGTGAAGGTGTATTTGTACCTTCATGTTTCAGTTCTAAGCTACTTCCTGAACTTGGCAGTAAGGCAAAAGTGTATAAAGCAGGTAAAAAAATCCCTATCTTAAAGGGCAATTCCAAAAGTTCATTTCTCAGCTCTCCAGTAATGGAAGAGGTCTTGTCTATTTAGTTTCTTCTTCTCCCACAATGTGAAATTAGAACAAAGCACTTAGATGTTACTGTGGTAACTGGACTTTAAAGCATTTTGAAATACGCAGAGTCCTAAGCCACTGGCACACAGGCTGTCAAAGGAGAGATTTTGAGCCATGAATATTCCTGAGAAAAATTCAACTTATTTCCTGACTAACTTTGGAAATAGAGATGTTCCTGGCTTGACACTAACCTTGCTTTCTGACTTCATTTTGAAAATAGAGCAAAGACCTGATTCCATCCGAGTGAAAAGTCAGTGGCCCAACAATCATGGTTTTTGTAGGATAGCAATGCTGCTTTCCTTCCCCTTCCCTTACATTCTTGGTATTCTACTCTTTCGAGTTAGCAAAGCTCTGATCTTACATTTAGAATCGTAGAATGGTTTGGGTTGGGAGGGACCTTTAAAGGTCACCTAGTCTAACCCTCCCTGCCATGGGCAGGGACATCTTCAACTAGAGCAGGTTGCTCATAGTCCTGTCCAACCTGACCTTGAATGTTTCCAGGGATGGGGCATCTACCACCTCCATGGTCTTTTGCGAGGTGGTTGAGTAAAGGCAGCAGGGGAAAAACTGAACTTGATGTACTCAATCTTAGTCCAAGTGATTCTGTATGCTTGGCTAAGAGCTTGTTCTTGTGTCTGCTTTGGGGCACCTCTTTTAGTTCTTAAGATCATCTTGGGCTTGGAAGAGACCTGCTTGATATGAAAGAGTCTAGACCAAGAATGAATAAATGCTGGGATTGGGATGCCAGCCCCACACATCAGCCTGTCCTTGCCCTGTTCAATGTGACAAACACTGTCCCAAAGTAGAGACTTTGACCAGCGAGACACCAGTTGACTAAGATCGTGTTTTTTTAGGTTTACATAAAGGTTATCTCAAGCAGGCAGATGATCTGGTTTTTCTCTTCTTTGCTCCCAAACACTCTCTTCTCAGAGCTCCTGCTGTATGAAATGGGCTGAATGCTAAATGAATGAGCTGATCCTGGTGGGACTAAGGCATGAAATTGTTCCATGGCTCTGCTTGGAAAATATCGTGGCTATCAGGTTTGGAGCTGATATTACTGATGTGATTACCTGTGCAATGCTGGCCTTGCAAGACTCTCCTCCCCACCCGGCTGTTGGTACCTCCCTTCAATTGTGTGAAATTTGGCCACTTCTCACTTAACTCCTCTGCCACTACCTGTGAATCCAGCCATTCTTTACCATGCTGTCTATAATGTTTGTCAGCTTTTTACACTCTTGTATATCATGTCCAGCAATTTCTCATGTCAAATCCAAGAGTTTTCTACATCTTTCCAAGTTACCTTAATCTCAGGCAAGGACCCCATCAGCAGCCAACTCAGGCAATATGGAAACACAAAGATACAGGAATGATGAACCCTACTGCTGCCATAAGTGACCAAACCAGATTCACATTTGCTGTAGAGAGAAGCGACTGCCCATGTGGCTTTTCATGGCATACCCCTTTTGTGAGTCTTTGATAGTCTGCAGGAGAAGCAAAAGTAAAGCTCTTAACAAAATAGCCACAGGAAAGAAGGTTCAAATATGTGTATCTGGGGTGCTGCTATTCATCCAAGAGTTTTAAAGAAATGGCTAGGGTCTTCCAAATATAGACCCTGGGTTTAGTAATTAGACCCAGCAGAAATGATCTGTTGGTTTTCAAAGTCTTTGGCCTCACATATACATGGTTTTTGTTTTTTTTTTTTGTGTTGTTTTGAATCCCAAAGAAAAACTGAAGAGTCACTGTTAGCCACTGTACAGAGCTCTGGGAGATGTGAATCTGTGATATCAATCTCTTCATTACAGCAGTTTCATTTCCTGAAACCTTTATTGTCTAGCATAACTTCATTGAAAGATCTTGGTTGCAATTAACCTTTAAATGCTCAGACATTTGCGAGGACTGCTGAATCCCTTAATGCGTTAAGAGATTAAGGATGCCTTTTGATGGTGGGAATTCAGCTTCTGGGCTGTCTGGGATGGATAATTTCCATTGTCTCTCTCCTATTTAGATTTTGTGCTCTATGCAGTTCCTTTGTACTTACTGATTTCCTCCAGGTCTCTGCTGTCACACCTTCATCCATGCCCTTGGGCTTGTTGCTGTGGCCAAGGTGGAACTATTTAGAGTTCTACATAAGTGGCTGCTGTCTGGGACAGGCTTTGAGAAAATTTGTGGGCTTTGTGTTTATTGTTAGCAAGTGTTTCTTTGCAAAGACAGACTCATGGAGCCTCAGATAAGGCACTGAACCAGAGACTCCTGAGCATGCTTCATCCCTTTCTATTTAACCTGTGAACAACCAAACCACACCCTTGCCACAGTGATAGGTTCATAAAAGACTCCACTTATTTCTTGAAAGAAGGCTATTTACAGCCTGGCATGTTACACTGATCAGGGATACAATTCACCAAAACAAATATTCCTAAAATTCTCCAGTTTTCCAGCAATTTGAGTGCAGCAACTGTGTCCATTTTTTCCTGGCCACGAGCGTAGCACTGCTGTTTGAGCCATTAATTGAACACAGGAGTTCTCAGAGCTATCTATGTGAATAGTATGTTCTGACTTTCACACCTCTTTGTGCATCTATTAGAGAGGAAAATAATATTTTTCACTATCTTGCACACAAGCTATGAGGCTTAATTCATCACTGGCAGTGCTCTGAGGTGGTTGATTCAGCCTCCATGAAAATGTGGGGGTTTGCTCTATGTCTGGTAAATAGGTAGCTCTGATATCCAGGTCTTGAACGGGCTCTTTGAAAAAAGGAAAATTTTGAATGTTGGTGGTGGAGCTGCTTCTGGCATAGCAGGCAGGAATCTTTCATACAGTGATTATTTTTTTGCTGGTGTTCTTTTTTTTTTCCTTGCTAATTGTGATGCAAAGTAGTTGGGAAAACAGGCTGGCAAACCTGGGTGACTGGGCAGGGGAGCAATGTGTGGGAGCAGGGAGGGGATGTGGTGCCTGTGCATGCTGCTGGTGGGACCACCCCTGGGGAGGGCGTCACCATCTGTATGCTTAAAATAAAGCAGAAAAAGTAGAGAGGGAGTAGAAAAGAGCCAGAGACAAGAAAACAACCTGGCAGCTAAAGTCAGGCAGACATGCCTGTTTAGCTAATGGAAATACTGCAATGGCATTTGATTAGAGCGTGCTGATGACTTCACGGAGATGATTCTTGATGTTAAAAGGGGTCTTTTATGTAGAAACAGAAGTAATAGTGAGAGGGACTGATTAGAAGTGAAGCTGGGCAAATTAGGAGCAATTTATTTTTAAGATATCGGCTGGTGGAAGAAGCTGCTGGGAGGGAGGCGGGTTCTCTCTATCCAGATTTCTCCATATCTAGACTGGCTTGTTGTTAAGAATTTAATCTTTTGCCAAATGTGTTTGTTCTGTACTTCAGTCAGAGGCAGATTTTCCCATTTCCAGAGCAGGCAGGCTGGAGGTACGTGTAAAGGTGTTTTAGCAGAGACTGGGTGATCATCACCCCTGCCGGGCCATGGGTGCTGCATGAGCCCCTCTCAAGGACCGGCTTTGGGGAGCAGCTTTGCTCTGCAGCAAACCCAGCCCTTGGGCCTGAAAGCATCTCCTTAGGAAAACATCCCCCCATCCCAATGGGCCAAAGCCAGGTAAAGGAGACATCATCTGCAGCTGGGCTTGGTCCTGCCCACAAATCCTACTGAAGAGAAACATTTCCAAGAGGAATTGTAGATGCTTTAGTGAAAAATTCCTGTGATAGCCCTTTAGTGTGCTTTAGAGTATATGGCAAGTTATAGGCTTCTGCATAAGTGCATGCACTGATGTATACAATGAAATCTCTGCAGTAATCATGTGAACTGTGATTAACGACCTGTGTCACACGGGTGAGGCGTCTAAGGCCGGTATTGAATCAAGCTGTTGATCCTTTAAGGTGAATTTCCTGCTACTGATGTTGACCCTGATAATTTTTTTTTTTTTTTTTTTTTTAAGGCAGAGGAGATGAGCGTGAGATGAGGCTGTCTCTGCTGGGAACACAGACACGTGCTGAGGGGAAGGATGAGCTGACATTTATCCATGCCCCGTTTGGATGTGTACAAAACCAGGATGGTAGCACTGATGAAATCTCTCTCTCTCGTACAACAGATGTGAAAGAAATAGCTGAAGGAATGACGCCAGCTATGGCATGTTCCCTGTGCAGAGGTCTCTGTGCTGATCACGGGGTATATGTGAAGAGTCCTGTGCCCTGGGCAGGGGTTTGTGTCCTGCTCTGAGGAGTTTCTCCAGGGTGTGGGACTAGAGACAAGTAACACCAGACCTCCTTTCTTTAAGGAGGAAGCCCTCTGTGGTCTGAAAAGGCTGCACAGCTCTCCTGAGATGAAGGATAACCAGGGCTGCTGCCTGGGGTGCTCACGGGCTCTGCGTGGTGCTCGGCAGCGGGGGGTTGTGGTGGGGGTCAGGGTGGGTGCACGGGCAGGTTCAGTGGCTTCAGCAAGGGGTGGGAATGGCCGCAGTGAGTCTGTAACTAGGGCACACCTTGACCTGGCTGGAGAAGTGGATATTTTCTCCCCCATTTTGGAGGGGATTCCTCAAAGGAGGGGATGGCTTTCAAGGTGACAAAAGAGGAAATGGACTAGGGGTGAGGAGGGGAAGGAGTATGAGAGCTCTTTGCCTTGTTTTTTCCTTCCAGGCAGCTAGTATAAACTGTAAGGGGAAAACAGATGGGCAATGACTCTGCATCTGCCTGTTCCTCTCCCTCCCATCACCTAGGGCTGGCAGAGCGCCCAGACCGTTCCGGTGAGCTCTTCCACAACTGCAAGAAGCGCACACAAGATGTGCTGTCTGCCAGGCTTGGGAATGCAACCAAGCACAAAGCAAAGGCCCAGGTTAGGCCCCATGCTTCATCAGCCTTGTGCTTTGTATTTGAGAAGATCATCTACTCAGTTGCCCATAATGTGAAAACATCAGCTTCAGCCAAATGGATGTCACGCCTCGGAAATCAAAGAGCAGCCTACCATCAATATCACGGATTTCACATAGCAGGCAAGCCAAGAGAAACTGGAGGGTCCTCCAAAGTGTCAAATCCAACCAGTGGATTTCACTGTTGCCCTTCACATGTGAGAAGATGCATTTTCAAGCAAGAACACATGAGATACAGAGCTGCTCCCTCATTCTGGTGTGATGGGCCAAATTCACAAAGTCTGGGGAAAATAACTCGTTTAAAAGTTAAATACTTCACACAAATGGGTGCCTGGATGTGTAGGCATTGAGAAAAACTAGCCTTACTTAAAAACAAACAAATAAGAAAAGTCACAGCCTTTGGCAGTAAGGAATATTTCAGTCTGAAAGCAAGATAAACCTGGTATGTCTATAAATCCCATAAGGAGAAGAAGTTGTGCAGGTTTACTCTTTTGCTTTGCATCTCATTCTGCATTTTCTGTGAACTATTTCCTGTCTGCCCTGAGTGCTCTCTTCTCTTGCTTGCACACACAACAACCTGGGGAATCTTGTATGCAAAGAGATGTTTTTCCCTAATTTGATCCCCCAGCCATGATAAGTTTGTGTAAATGAGGAGGTGCAGTGATGCATAAATAATCACCAAGATGTGCTGGTTTTGGCTGGGATAGTAGCTACTATGGTGTTATGTTTGGATTTGTGCTGAAAACAGTCCTAATAACCCAGGGATGTTTCGGTTACTGCTGAGCAGTGCTCACACAGAGTTGAGGCCTTTTCTGCTTCTCACCCCACCCCACCAGAAAGCAGGCTGGGGGTGCACAGGAATTTGGGAGAGGACAGAGCTGGGACAGCTGACCCCAGCCGACCAAGGGGATATTCCATACCATATGACGTCCTGCTCAGCATATAAAGCTAGGGGAAGAAGAAGGAAGTGGGGGGATATCCAGAGTGATGGCATTTGTCTTCCCAAGTAACCTTTATGCGTGATGGAGCCCTGCTGTCCTGGGCATGGCTGGACATCTGCCTGCCCATGGGAAACAGTGAATGAATTCCTTTGCTTGTGTGCATGCTTTCCTTGCATGCATGGCTTTGGCTTTCCCTATTAAACTCATGAGGCTTTTTTCCCCTTTAAACCCTATCTCAACACATGAGTTTTCTCACTTTTACCCTTCTGATTCTCTCCCTGATCCCACTGGGGGAGTGAGCGAGCAGCTGTGTGGGGCTTATTACTGGCTGGGGTTAAACCATGGTGCAAGGTCTTCCCTATAATGTGCAGGTGGATGACCTGACACGGCCCAAGCACAGTGCTCATTTGTGGGTGTTGTCCCCGTGCTCCTGCTGGGAGCATCCAATGGTGGCACCAAACTGTGAAGAGCTCAAGGAGGAACAGTCCTTCCTTGGGGTGATAGGGTGTGGATGGAATGTGGAGTGGGGGTGAATGGTGGTCTCCACCTCTGCAGGGGCTCTTACACAATTCCTCCCTGTCAGGGTGCTCAGAGGAACCATCCTCTACCGCAGGAGGAATAACCCAACAGCTTGGAGAGACGCTCCAAGGAACAATGTTCTGCTGCCTCTTCCTCTTGCATCTTTTTGTCTGTTCAAACCAGGCACCTCCTCCTCTTCTTGACATTGGATTGCCAGGCTTGGCTGACACCACCAGCCCACGTCCTTCTGGTCTGATTTGGGCTCTTGTTCCCTGGCTGTGGGCTGGCTTTTGCAGTGAAACCTGCAAGGCCTTTTCCTCTTGGCAGTGGGTACAGAGGGTGGACCCAGCCCCGCCCATGCCGAAGACTGAAGTTAGTTCCTAAAAGGTGGATGAACACAAGAGAAGGGAGATGTTTGTGCAGTTTGCTGGTGCCCGTGGACTTGCTCTCGTGGAATGAGAAGGCAGCTCGCCTTTGTGGTGACAACAGCTCCTCTTGCTCAGCATGGGTTTTGTGCACAGTCCTTGCTTTGGCGTTGGGCAGCTTCGATGTTCCTCTACTCAAAGGAGGAAGCCAGATAAACAACCTGAGGATGATAAATGGCCCACAGCTTTTGCATGCTGGCTGTGGCTGTCTCCGGGAGGCAGATAAGGCTTGTGATTTGGAAATAGCCAGACATGTGAATGTTATCAGGGAATGCTGACGAATAACGTTGCTTTCTGGATATTGCACTGTTTCTAATCCTGCACGCCTTTTGGATGGCACTGATGATGAGGGATCTTGTCTGAACTGGAATTTACAGGGAATCTTGCTGCTTGGAACAGGCTGAAAATCCCCAAACCCCAAACTTACGCAAATTCATTGCAAGGTTTGCTTTCATTTTGATATTAAGTCATCACTATTTGTAAATGACCTTCTACGACCTTGGGTTGTCAGAAGAACAAAATACATTTTCACCAGGCATGTGGATATGGAGTCAATTTTCACAGCAGCAGGAAACTAGCCAGGGCTTGCTGCGCTGCTGGAAGCTTGCTTCATCGGGAAACAGGAGAATGAGTATTTCTGACCATCAGGTCTGAAGTCAGGCACGAAACAGTCCTTAGGATGCTGCACAGCTGCATTTAGTTTGAGATCTGCACTCTTTCTTATTCATGGCTGATGAGATGATTGAAGATGAGAAGTTTCCCCAAGGGACCTCAGCTCTGGTCCTGTCCAGTCTGGACTAAGAAGATAATAAATTTAAGTACTAATCTATTTAGGCTGCAAATGTGATTCCAGAAGATGTTGGCTAAGTGCAGTCCCATTCCATGAGAGCAAGTGCAGTACATATTTCCCATATGTACTTGTAAAATAATTCTAAATATATTCATTTATTTTTATGAGCACTTGTCATTACATAAAGTATGGACGTCCAACAGTGCACTCCTACTAGACGATCTCTGTAGCAACCCCACCGAGCAGTAAGCAGCCTAATGCTTTTATAGTCTGATTAACGTCTGCAGGAGACTCCACTGGCTTCTTCCATCTGCAAAGAGCGCCGGTGGAGAAAAACCTTCTGGCTGATAGCTGGGGGCAGGGTAGATCCCTGGGGCTCTTGGCTCTTCCTTCTGCCTTCAGTTCCCTCGCCTCTGCCACAGGCGGTGTCCCAGGAGATGTTTGGCCAAACCCAGGGTACCATTATTGATTGAGAAATACGTTGCATTTTGTTAGAGGCTTATAGCCACTGTGCTCACCTGATCTATTCGATTTGGATGATATTCGAGCAATGCCTTTAGATAACTGGTGAAGAAACTCTTTGAAAGTGGTTTTAACTAGATGTGGGTGGAGGGTTTTCAACAGAGGGAACTGACCCCCAGAAATGGATGTGTGCTGTGAATTTAGAGAAAGGTTAGTGAATTGTTTCAGTTGAGGGGGAAAAATAATCTCTTATTTGCAAGCACGGGTTTTCTTTTTATTTGAAATGTTGAATTTTTATTGAACAGCTTCCCGTCTTTACAATTTGATCCAAAAGCAAATGTTAGTACACAGATTTAAGTGGCCTTTCAAATCAAACAATTTTGCAGGCTGACTTCGAGCAGTGTTCTTGTTTGCTTGTCTCAGTGACACCTTGAAAAGAAAAATTTCAGGTTTGATTTATTTGGAGACAAACCATTTTCCAAAGTTCATCCCAAAACGCTGAAAAATTAATTATTTATCAAGTTTTAGTCACTAGTTGGAAAACAACACTATTTTACTCTGGCTAAAGCAAATTTAGTAGAAGTGCAATTAAAAAATAGAAGCATTTATTTTGCAATTAGCCCAAGGTAATGTTTGCATTTCAGACTAATATATAGTGATAACTTTGATAATGACATGCAGTTTTCTTTACGGTTACTTTAATGCCTGTGTTGAAATTGGACCTATGTATTTTTTCCAGCCTTTAATGCTAATTAATGAATTTGCCAACATCTTTCAATGACCTTTATGACTTGAAGCTTTCCAGAACTGACTTAATTAAAGATGAGATGGAATCAAAGTGAATTTTTTAAAAGTCTGGTTTATTATTCCCTATTAAAATTCTCCCTATTAGAATTACTCAGCTGTCAGGAATGGAATTTATCATTAAGTTATTCACTTAGATAATTAAATGAACCTGCAGCGTTAGTTGAAATGAAAGTGGAAAAAGGCAGCGGGGTGCTACATGTGACAAGTTCGCTTCCTGGCAGACTTCTTGGGATTATTTAATTGTCCACCCATAGTTTAAGGAGGGTCCATTGAGTTTTCTGCTTTTGATATTTTAAAATCTATAATAGAGTCTGCAAATACGAGAACTCCCAGCAGTGTGCAGCTCAGCTCTTCTTCTCTTTGTCTTGAGCCTGAGACGGATTACAAGTAGGGATTACAAGATCTAGCCCCTAATGCATCCGTTATTCCAAGTGTACCCTCAAACCCTCTTTCCTGCCCTCACCGTCGTGTGGCAAGCTAATTGCACAGAAAGAAAAGAATGGCTGGGAAGAACACCACTGTGTGATACAGAGTCTTATACATGGATGCCTGCCTTGCTGTGCACCAAGGACGTTTTTGAAGAGGCTACTCGTTCAGTTTCTGTTGCTGTGCCTCACAGTAGCTGTGCGGGAAGGGGGGCTTTCTATAGAGTGGGTACGATCAACATGTGGCCGTTATGAGAGCCAAATTGGTTGAATGAAGCCATATGCTAGTCATAATTATTTTCACAACACCTGCTGGATTAATTCTAAAATTAATATCCTGAAATGTGAGGAAAGCCTAACTATAGAAAATCCTTATTAATGGGAGAAAGGAGTTGGCAATGCTAAGCCTGGACATAGGGATGTTTTTTGTCTATTAGTGATTTAGCAAATTCTGTAAGAAGAGGACGGAGAATGTAAAAAAAAGTTGGATGTAGGAGGGACTGTTATGGTGAAAGCATTTGTTAAAACCCCAAACCTACAGCACTCTGTGCTTCCTAATCCTGTGAGCCTGCTTGACTTGGCCTGGGTGGAGACGACATGAAAGCATCATCCGGGAGGGAATGACGATGACAAGGAGGCTGAAGCAGACCAAAGCCTGCTGATGAGAAGCCCCGTGCAAATTTTGTCCAGTGTGTTAACTCAGTGCAATAGTTTTGGAAAAGCTAGATTCAAATTTAGTTTTTAAGAGGAAGCATAAAGCCATGCTCACTCCATAACAGAGTAATGTTTGAACCCGCAGGTAAGTCTCAGCTTGCTCTCTGTTTTTGCCTTTTTCTGCAGGAAGAGTGTTGCTTCATGCTGGTCTGTTCTAGGACCTGACCCCTTCCCTGTGTGCACTGGCTCAGCTCTGCTGGTTGGTGTTTCCTGGCAGAGGGAATGAAGCACTGGCTTTGTTATCCACCTTTATCCGCCAGTCCCAGAGCGGATGCAGCAGCTGGCAGAGATTGCCCTTCCCCTCGAACTCCACAGGCTGTGATGCTTTTCTTTCTAGTGTCAGAAAGCATGCAGGGCTTCAGAGCCATTTTCATGGTGGCAGGTGTCTGGGGCTGAGCACTCATTCCCGTTCTTGTGAAGTCGGCCAGTTTTCTCCTGAGTTTTTGTGTAACCTGCATTCTGCCGGCTCTAAAACCTGCCTGAGCAGGGACTAAGAGACAGTGCCACTCTGGGATACAGGGAAGCCTGTTGAATGAAGTTGTGCCTATGCTGTGCACAGAACTGCGGAAACACCTGCTATTGCAGGGGTTAAATTTGTCTTCTGGATGGAGGGGAGGGCACTGCAGGTAGAGGAAAGGAGTGTCCATGGGTGCGGTGTTCTGTGCCTTGCAGAAGGTGACTACAAAGAGAACATGTTCTCTACAGTCGGTGTTAAACCTCCACCATTTTGGCTTTCGTATGTGGCTGTAAATTAGACACCATGTAATAAATCCTGATCTGTTTATCGTAGAGCAATTTCCAAACTATGTAATCTTAAGTTTAATTGACAGGTCTTGTGGAAGCAGAAGCTCATAAACTGAGTGCTCCCTTGGGGCTCAAGTGATTGAATACAGTACTGCTTTCAACTTCAGTAGCTCTTCTATTGCACCTGCAATTCTTAGATATTGCTTTTCTGTCTGATCATGTTATTACTCTGCCAGTGAGCACTGTCTGTACCAATAGTGCATAAAAGCAGGGGTGTTATGATGAGAGGTTATGATGTTGAGATGTTATGATGTTGGCTGTTGCATTCCATAGACCTTTCCAATCACTAGGCCCACTCTGAACACGAAGGCTGAATGAAAGGTTTCCTCGCTACTTCTCCAAGTCCAGAATTTCTGAGCCCCAAAGCTGATCTCTGGATTTCTCCAAAGATTCCTGCTAACTCCTTCCACAAATATGTCTTTGTTCTTAATGGTATGAACAGATTGAGAGCAGTGCTGAAGAGAAGGACTTGGGGGTATTTGTTGGTAAAAAGCCGGACATAACCCATCAATGTGCACTCACTGCCCAGAAAGCCAGCTGTGTCCTGGGCTGCATCACCAGCAGCATGACCAGCAGGAGGGGTTCAAGGCCAGGCTGGATGAGGCTTTGAGCAACCTGGGCTAGTGGGTGGTGTCCCTGCCCATGGCAGTGGGGTTGGAACTTGATGGTCTTTAAGGTCCCTTCCAACCCAAACCATCCTGTGATTCTATAACTCTATGATTTGTTGTCATTTAGAAATATTTATTTTTAAAAATCACTTTGCTAAAAACTCAAATTTGGAAGTAGGAGAGGAAAATGGGCAGATCAGGGTTTTGCTGGTTTTTTATTTATTTACATAGCCACATACTTCCCCAGCCAGCTCTCTGCTCTTTAGCATTCAGAAACTAGCACTTACTGTGTGTTACTGGGGGAAAGTCTGTCCTGGTGGCTGTAAAGGAATATGATTCATTCCTGTGAGGAAAATGATAGTAATACAACATAATATCGTGGCTCCCTTTGGTTCTATCATAAAAGATGAGTCAAATTACAGACGCTGTTCATGTATAAAATGTACATAACAAAATGCAATGCAAATAGACGAACGGTTTATTGCCTAATTGAGGGAAAATACGTGTCTCCATCAGCTTCCCTTTGTCCTCAAAACAGCGTGTGCTGGTATATAATCTGCTGTGGCATGCACGTGCTCCATGGGAACTTCACGCTGACAAGTAAAAGGAATTTTTAGGCATGTTTTTGAATCACTACAATGTTGTAGGACTCATAGATGCTCAAGTAAAGTGCCATGGGAACAGTGAGATCACAGTTCTTTCTCTTGTTTTATTTTAGGTGCTGAACTTCTCCGGTGAAATGAATGAAGGAGAACCCCAGGTCTCCATGTTCATCCCACCATACCTCCTTCAGGCTGATTTACTAAGAAATTGTGAAATTGCACCAAACTCTGGTGATGACAAAGACATGCCAGGTTATGGCCTGAGAGGTGGGAGAGCTGTGCTTACTCCCGGTCCCCTCTGGCTGCAGCCATGCTGGCTGTGGACATTGCTGTCCCCATGTCCTTGATATGCAGCCCCAATGGGGCAGCCAACTCATCACCTCTGCTGGGGCAGCTCTTCTGAATGAACTTGTAAGAGAAAAGCTGGCTGAGCTATCCCAGCTGGGTAGCGGCCCAGGGAGTGGTTGTGTGACCAGTGGTTGTGTGACCAGGGGCACCTGATGGGGCAGAGAGAAGCATCTGGGGCTGGAGGTGAAGAGGGATTGTCACCACCACACTGTGGCTTGGCCAGACCCAAAGTCAAGGAGCTGCCTGGGGACAGGGCTGAACGCTGCACCATTGCTCCTTCCCCCTCTGGAGTGAAGAAGAGCCCAGGCTTCGAACAGTGATGCAGACTTTTAATATTTCGAATATTTTAAAACAACTTTTCTGCAGAGGTGAGGACTGCCCTTCCTCTTCGCTTCTCCTCTGCAAGGTTTTGTGAAGGAACCAGTCTCCTCACAACAGCATCAGCAGTGTGTGCACGTCCTTATTTTCGAAGTAGCAAAAATATTACAGCGTGTTAATTGTCCCCCCCCTTTTTTTTTTTCTCTGCAGATAGAGAAGTTTATTGCAAAACTATTACAATTATCACCTTTCTAGCAAGAGTTGTTGTTGATGGTTGCTCTTATCATCTGAGAAGCTCTCCGAGTGTTGATTACTTCCCTTGAGAGTGTTCTTGGCTGGCTGATGCACAGCAATGTACCTGTTAGGTACGCATGAGCACCCAGAAGACAATTAAACTGCTCAGTTTGATAAGAACAAGACATCTGAAAAGACTCCAGCCTTCTCTGCATGCACCAAAAAAAGACAAGGATCGCTGCTTACATACAGCAAGCGATGAGCGTACAGAGTTGGCTACTTGGCATTTATTCAGACAAATATCTCTGCCCTCGGAAGGCAGAAATGGCAATGTTAGCTGCTGGCAATCACTTAGGAAGATGATAGATTTGTCAATGGATAAGGTTTATCCTCCCCTTGTATGTGTGCCAGAGTGACTTTAATTTTTTTTTTTTTTTTTTTTAAATTAAGTACAAACTGGACATTGTGAACATTAGGGGCATTCTCCAGGTCTTACAAACAGTGAAGTATGCTGTAGAAGGCTGTGACCCAGCTAGCAGAGATGAGTGTAGTAGCAGTGTGGTCTGGTGAGACTGGCGATCTGCAGATTTTTTATACCTACAGGAAAAAATGTAGGACTATTGTGTTCTGCACAACCATGTTGCTTAACAGAACAGGCTGGAAACTGTATTTTCTCTTTAATGGGTAACTCACACTTTTGATAAAATGTGACAGTTTCCAGCAGAATGAAATTCTGAAAACAAATTTCAAACTAATGGAAACATTTTGATAAAATTAGAAGGTTCAGTTGATTTTTAATGCTGGAAACCTTGGGAATTTCTGTATGAAAAATCTTTCTGGGGGGTGGGGTGGGAGGGGAATAAAAGTGCTCTGAGAGGGTAAAAGGGTTCATGGACTTGTGCCATTTTTCATGTTAGCAAATTGAATCAGCCATGAAATCCCATTTCTGGGGATGTTTGCATATGGAACATAGGCCAGAGCAATCTCTAAGCTATGCCACCAGTTTACCATTTTATAGAGGAAAGCATTTGTATTTTTTTGAGGTTGGAGTAGGGTCCCAACTGTATTTTCTTTTACTTGCTCCTGTCAGGAGGAATAGAGCTTTTAATTGAAATGACAATGCCAGACTAGTCAGACTTCTATTATCGTATTTAAGAGGTGCTTTGGGGAGCTATAAACATGACAGGGTTTGTACTACTGATGTGATTTAACATAAAAGTACCTAACTTTCTGAGTGGTTCCTTTAGGTGTTTTAACATGCTTCTTGGGGTATTTAATAACTCTAGCATGTCCTGTTTGCTGCATGACCAAAGGACGTGCTTTGTTCTGATATGTACAGCCCTTAGTATCCTGAGTATTTAAAAATAAATTTTAATGCTTTTGAAAGAACCAGTTGTTCATGATCCTCTTTTAATTCCAGCCTCCCTTGCCCTCTGCACTTCAATTTATGCTGTTCAGTGCTCCCCAAACCTCAGCAAACCCTGATCTTTCTGAGCCAAAGTGGAAGATGAATCCCAGAGTGGAGAGAGACCCTTGTCAGGACATCCCCACAGGACAACCCTATGCCACCTTGCCAGCCATCAGCCACCAAGCACTCCACAGCACCCAGCATCCCTCCAGGGTGCTGATGAGCATTCCTGATGTACGGGAAGAGGTGAATCCAAACCCAAGCCTATCACCTGACAGGTGAGGCACAGATGCAGGAGAGGGCTCTCCAGCAAGGATGCTCAGCCTAGGTCTAGGACTTGACCTGGGTCTGGGCTGGCAATAGAGTAAGCCAGGATCTGGGAAATGAAACAGATGATGCTCTGCATCTAAGAGCTTGCTTGGTCACATCTTTGAGGCAATAGGGTTTAGGTAAAGCACAGTCTGTCTCTGACCGTGTTCCTTTATGTGACTGAAGACAACTGTTGCACAGATCCAGGAGCAGAGCTGGCCCTGGGCTTGTCCCTTGGGGCTTCAGATGCCTGGAGACTGGAGCTTTCTCCAGCACTGGTCCCTTCAGGAGTCTTTCTGTCCCTTTGTTTGGGTGACTTCAAATTAACACAAAAAGGCATACTTAAGCTTTTGAAATTGGACTTATTTTCTTGCTTCTGTAAATCTAGATTAATCTGTTTACAAGTCCAAAATGACTCTGTTAGTTCGTAGTGTAACTGAGAGCAGAATATCTCCATATTTATTACAGGGGAGGTACAATTAACCTAAAAGGCTGGCAGACCAGCAAAATTACTTTTGACATATTGTCAGGGTCCTAAATATTTTTTTTCATTATTAGGATCACTGAAGAACAGCTTTCAGCTGAGCTTTCAAATACAGGTCTAGTGAGCTTATATCATTACGAGAATAGCTTAGCACTGGATTGTGGTCAATATAATCTGAATTGTCAGATACTGATGTTCATTTAGAGAGACCTATTTTAATTTTCCTTTGTCCACTTTACACAGGCACTCAAGGAGGGTATAATGAAGCAACTAACATATTTTAACTTCAAGTGGAGCAAAGTTTTGGTTTAAGTTTAATTTTAGTGTTTCCATTTTATTAGTGTTCAAGAAATACTGAAAGCTAAAATATTTTTTAGGGAGAAATAGCAGCAAAACAAATTTTTTTACAGTCCTGCGGTGAGGATCATGGTTGTTATGGTTACTGAATTCATCCAGAGTCTCATCCCCAGTGGAGGATGTGGAGTTCCCTCCTACTAGATGCACCTTGGCAAACCAGTCCACCTGTTTGTCATTGTTCAAAAATAAAAAGGGCCCACGATGGTCCCTTTTGTCACAATCGTTTCAGGCAATGCACTGTCTCTTAACAAAGCAAAGAGCAGAATATGAAGGGTAAAGGTATAAGCTACAAATCCCACATAAATATTCCCTTAGGAAAATATTTTCTCATTATTTTATTAAGAAGTTTAGTGCATTTCTGAACTGCACTCTTATTAGCACAGTTTAATGGGAGCCTTAGCAACAAACATACTTGAGCAAAATGATCCACAGAGAAACACGCTTTTAGCAAGAAGATCATTTTTAGTTTCAGCTGGGACCAAAAGAAGTTGGTTGCACAGAAATGGCCTGTGGAAAGGCTGCATGGAGAACAGGAGAACTTGAACTGTCATGTAAGTCTCAAAATTCTTG
>NW_010120377.1:48579-58233 GCF_000699245.1 Pterocles gutturalis
AGAGAAATGCAAACACTTCTATTGCTGTCCCTTTTCTCTTGGGTAACTCTCTTATGGAAATCCTCCTCCTCCTCTCTGGAGGACTGGTCCCTCAGAAGGATGGATGTCCCTTGATCTCCGGAAAGCAAGCCTTGTAATACAGCCCTGACATGCAAGGCTGGAGCAGATTCCTCTACCTATGTATACATTTTCTTGTTATCTGGGCTATTTGACCTTTGGAGTATTGTTTTTCTCTCCAGCGATCGCTTTGCCTGTGGTGATTTAACTCTGCCTCCTGACACGCAGCATTCCAGAGGTTTCGCTGCTGCACTAGTGCTGAACTCTCCAGATGTGGCTCCACAGCCATGAATCCCTGCACCCAAAACTTGACCTTGCAAACCTCTCTAGTACCTCTCTGTAGGTGTTAAATGAAGTCTTTGCTGATGCAGGATAAAAATATGAATGGTACAGCACTTGTGATAGCTGTCTTCTGATTTCTTTTGCATCAGCTGCCCGTCTGCATTTTTGGTGTGCCCACACCCCTGTGCTAAAAGCTCTTGGTAGGAATCATATGGTTAGGACATTAGCTGGGGGACAACTGGGGCAACAACCCTTTAAGAGGTGTAACAAGTGTCCTAAGGGATTAACAGTGTGTGTCAAAATAATCTGTTGCAGATCAGGTAGCAATCACACCTTGCCATTGGGTCACCTCCTTTGGCTTTCAGAGGTGTGCGAGTCTCTTCCAGGCTGACACAAATGTTTGTGATAAAGCTGACTGCAGAAAAAGTGTTGTGGGAGGTGCAGTCCGAAGGCTTCCCCCTCATGTCTGGAGTTATTCACTCACAGACAGCAAGGCAGGATGCTGGGATGTTACTCTGCAGGTTGATAAGATCCATAGTGGGAGGGAATCTGAGAAATAACAGTGTTCGTCTAGACCATCAAGCAAAGTGAAATCAGCAACCAGGAGTCAGTGTTCAGAATCACAGCTGAACTGGGAATGATGGTGAGGAGCCAGTGCTTCATCTCTTAGCTCTTAGAGGCATCATCTTCAGAAACAGATGTGCTCTCTGGCCATGAAATCACTACGAAACAAGATCTTGTACCTGGGAAGGTGCAGCCCCTGCTGACGGTAGGCTCTTCGCTGCTGCAGAAGTCACATGGAGGTATGGACTGGTGATTTGGGTTTATAATTTCCTTTGGGTTGTGGGATTAGAAAGATAGAGAATGAACAAATCAGAGGAAGGGGGCACTGAAGATGGCAGAGACATTGCTTTTTCCACTTCTTATTCTTTTTTCATTACTTGACCTTCTAATATGGTGATGGCTCCATTGCCAAATGGAAACTGAAGGAGGGAAACACCAACAGGGAGACAACAGGGTGAATCTTGCACGGAATTCTGCATCCCTGTGGACCATAGTGAAGCACGTGGATGTTCAGAGTATTGCAAATCAGGCCCTAAACCATCCCAAACAAACACATGGTTTCATAAAGCCTGTTTGTGTTCCAAGAGGGGTATAAACAGCAGAAATGACACTGCAGATATTAACCAAATGATGTGGTTATATCACTCTATTATAAATGTTCAATGTCATTGGGATGTTGTTGTTATAGAGCCACTAAGTCATTACAGCTCTTTATCTGTGATTATTAAAGCGTATAAAACACTGAAGATAGATGTGTGTCAATGATTTTTAATGTTTCTGCAGTGTAGAAGATTCAAATTGGGTATTAAAGTTCATGCCTAGGACATCTTTTCGTGTATCAGAGTAAGGATCTACTTAGGTCTTAGTGATTTCTCTTGTTGATTTAATTTCTGAACTCCTGACAGCCTGCATTGTATAACAGATCAGAATGATGCCCTTAAACCACCTGTGTAAAGCAGCACTCCTCAGCTATACCCAGTGCTGTGGGAACTGGATTACCTGAGTTTCTAAGATTTGCTTGAACAATAAACAAGCTCCAGATCCTGCATCAGGTGAAGACTGGTAAGTGTGATTTAAAAGTAGAAATAGGTAAATTACCCTGCTAGTTCAAATAAAACAACAACAAAAAATAGTACTACTGCATATTGGCTGATATTTAAAATAGCTTCACCCCCAAAACAGTAATTCTACCAGCTGTACTCTGTGAATAGTGCAAATATTTACAAAATAAAAGCTTCTAAAAGCTGGTGTCATCAGGGATAAAACTTTATGAGACTAAAGCTTGAATGAGGGAGCCAGAGGTATACATAACTGTTTCACCACAGCATGGAATCCCTAAGGATGGAAAATGCGATATATGATGCACTTTCCATGAAAGCATGTTAAGTGAAGGATTTGGGAATCCATTACACAACTGTAAAATCAAACTCTTGAAACTGGTATTAGAAAAGGTTTTTGTGGAGTAAGTCGATTCCATCTCCCCCCAAGAATCTGAAATGATAGTTTGGAAAGAGTTATTTTCTATATCAAGGTACATCTCCCACCTTGGTTCGTTTCTAATGCTCCCTTGTCATGGCTATGCTTGTGCTGGTTTTGTTAATGACCATCCCTACCTCCATTCCAAAGGTTCTAATAACCTAGATGTGAACTATCACTGCAAGTTGAAATTCCTGCAGGCGTTGACTCAGAAATGCGTTCCCAATATGCAGAAGGAGAATTCTGCCTGGATGAGTTATGAATGCATATGCAAACTGAAGGGAGAACTTACTTTCTTGTTTTCTTTGGATCGCAGGTCACTGGGCTTTGACATGAGTTACTCCCTTGAATGAATATCAATAGAGTTGACTCTGAACTTCCACATGGCTGGCACTACACCAAACATGTAATTTGTTGGACCTGTGCTATTTCTTCAATTTAAAGGCAAACTCCTGGCATAAGCAAAGGCTAATCTTTTTGCAACTGCAGGAGTAGATGGTTGGCCCAAATATGTAGCTTACAATTGCTTTTGGAAAGAGTTATTTATGCCTTGGTGTTCTGAGGCTACATAGTCTGTAGGAAGCTGTCAGATGATGCGAGAGGCTAGGTTTAGTTCAGGCAAACCTGAAGCTGATAAACTCCAACCTCAAGGAGGATTATATTACAAATTTATGGCATTCCCTTGGCAGCCTGGATTGTTCAAATTGACTGAGCTGCCTGATCCACAAACACAGTTTTAACAACTCTGGCAGCAGGCACCGAGGTTAACAGTCTCAGTGAGCTGTGTCTGTTCCAAGGTGTGCTGGTGAGACAACTCAAACCTAGCTGTTTCTTGTATGTAATGTGAATTTTGAAACCTTTTGGTTTACTGCTTGCTGAGGTACCTCAAAGTTTAATCAATCCGGGAGGCACAATCACATGCAATTCCTGCTGCCAAAGGCACGGTCACACTCATGGGCAGCTCTGTTATATCACTGAGTTTGGCTTTGGTGTATCTTGTAATAAAGCCACAAGTAAGGTGGGTACTGAGGAAAGTTCTCATCAAGAAGCTCGATGTAATGGTATAACTGATGAATTCTCCCTGCTCAGCCATGGACAATCTTTTACACTTCTGAAGTTCCAAAAATTTCAGCAGCACCTATTAGGTCTCTCAATCTCCCTACAGGTGTCACTTCTCTCACCTCTTCAAGGAGGTGGGATCTTTGGGTCCAGCTATCCCTCACCCCCCAAAGACTGACCCTTCTCTGTGGAGACACCCTTGTGACTTAGGGACCAGTCACAGGACTTGAACCCTGCGTGTTCATCATGGGTCTGTGACAGTAGGAGCAACAGACCCTGAAGATTTTGCAAAGTGTTCCAAGTCCAACCACTCCTGGCTTAGGAAAACAATATATTTTTTTTTTTTCTTACTCAAGTTCTCTTCCTGTTCGAAAGGATTTTTGGCCGCAAGTCACAGTGCTTCAAGAAGTCACTTGCCATCTACATGACTTTTCTGCCATCAGCTTCTTTTTTCCTCTGCTGTTGATACAGCAAAAAAGAATTTCTTCCTTCTCTGAATTTCTGTTTCAGAAATTCCTCCCAAGTGCCAATGGTTCTGCACTTTTTCACATCTATTTTTGACCTATTGGGCGAGGTGGGGGTGGTGGGGAGGGGAGCATTTACCCCCAGAGGAGAATCTAGAGAAAACTGAATTTTACATGAGCTGCATGTATTTGTTCTCCCAGGCAGGATTCATTGAGCTGCTGGCATTCCTTCATGCTGATCTAGATGTGGATAGACAGAATCGTGAGCTGGGTTCCTGAGTCACACAGCAGCACATGCTAATTAAAATACAGAGATCTTGCAGTTCGGACTAGATTGCTCAGATATCTGGAGATCTGTTAATGCAATCCAAGTTCCATGTTTAATGTCAACACTTCAGTTAAAAGTGAATTACCACGCTTTTTTACACAAGGTTGCTCATTTGAATAAGGGTTTGGCCTTTCTTTAAAGTATACAGCAGTTGTTTTCCAAACCAGCGTATCTAAAGTGAGATAGCTGAGAAAGCCCTCAGGTTCTGGCCTCACTTGTGTGATGAAAAACTGGTGGCATGGGGAATATACCTGAAAAGGCAGCTCCTGGGGTGCGTTGTGCTCTAGCTCTACAGAGACACGAGTCACCTTCAGTTCCTAGGGCTGTTGGGTTTGGTTGCTTCAGCTCAAAAGTAACTTCTTTAGTGCTTTTTAACTTCACTTTAAAGCACAGGGATCACCCTCCTTTGATTGCAGGTTGTTCCAGGTCCAGCTGATGCTTCTTCTGACAGGAGACTGGAAGTGTAAAGAAGCCAGAGTTCAATTCCCATAAAGCACCAAAGTAACATTTTAAAACTAAACTATTTCAGTTCTCTCCTGAAGTCTTTGTTCAAAAGTAGCTTACCATTTACAGAACATTTTGATTAAACTTTATTTTACTTCATGTTTCATGGAAACTGGGGAAAAGAGAAGACGTTTCCCGTTCTACAGTTCCAGTTCTACAGTTCCAGTTGGCTTTGAAATGCAGCTGAGGACAGCAAAGCTAGCACAAAATCCTCTGGCTGCGCAGAGGTCCAGAGATCATTTTTGCCTGTCTTTTCTCTCTTTTGCCTGTCTTTTCTCTCTTTGTGGTAATAACTTTACTTGTTTTTAGGTGTCTATATACTTCTGAGTGTCTGTTTACAAGAAAAAAAGTCACATGAACAGATGAAGGCAAGGGAAATAAAGTGCTTTGACTGATGTTGGGAATTTTATGCAACATAGGAATAGGGTTAAGGGTGTGTGGGTGTCCTTTGTCTCTGAACTTCAGAATTTGTTAAATATTTGACATTATATCCTCTAAGGTTTGCAGTTTGACATCTGTCATTCATGCCAGATCGTTGCTCATTTTTAATATGATTATTATCTGTTAAAAACTGAGCCACAGCAGCTGCAGATTTAAGAAGTGCAGGTTAGAATGTAAATCAATGCTATGCAGAGTGATAGAAATTTGCAGGGGTCACTTATTTTCGGATCTGAATTTTGGTAGAAAAAGGTAATACTGGTTTTCCTTAAAAGTACTTTGGACTTTTCCACTTCATTCATGTATCTTTCCTGTTTAATATTTCATTTTTTTTTAATGGGTGTTGTACTTGTGATTCCTCTTATGATTTTTTTTTGATCTAAAAAGGTTAGTTTTCCTGTTTCTCTCCAGCTGATGATATGAAAATAGATTTCTTCAGTGAATGAGCAAGTTGCGTTGGGTAAATCCTGGCAAGCACTGACACTCTGGACAACGTGTTTCTGGCAAGTGAAGAGTTATCAGAATGACAAAAAAGTGAACAGCATGTGTGTTTCAGGAGCTGCTGAATATGAAAGAGCTGAGAATCATTTGGGGCAGCAGTAATTGAATAATCACACCTAGTTTAGCAACCTAGAAGGTAGGTGTCTGATCTTAGCTGGAGGCCCAACATCCCATTATGGAAAGCGAGATGGAGAGAGACAACACCATCATAAAGGGTGTCTACACTTATTACAGCTGGAAATGAATCACCAGCTCTCTCCCATTGATTACAGAACACCTTGATAACTGACTGAGATTAGACAGCTACAGCTAAAGAGGACGAATCCCATTCTCTCTCTGTTGAGATGTGTTTGACTCAGCCATTCTAGCATTTATGTGAGATCCTATAAATGAAATACACTGCTCCCCCTTAGTGTTCAATGATGTAGAATTTAAAGCCAGAAGGGACCATTCGATTTTACTGTACGTCATGGGAGTGTTAAACTTCTGGAGCATTTGCTATTCTGGACCCAATAACCTGGTCCCAAGTGAAGTACAGCTTGTGTTTTGGGCTGAGGCTGAAGGCACATCAAGGCTTTCTAAGATAATTGGAAGGAGTGGAGACTGATGAGCATTTTGGAAGGAGTCGAAACATTCTTGAGTATTTTTCATGAATTAAGTCTTTTTGTTTTTGTTTGAGTTTGTCTGGCATCAGCTTACTGCTGTAGACCCTCCCACTGCTTGAAAAAGGAACCTTCAGCATGAAGAATTTGTTGCTCTTTTTTGTTTGTTTGTTTGCTTTAAATTTCAGTTAGCTCTGTTTGCAACATGGTTCTGATTGCTTTGTGTTATTGGCCTTATCCAGTCAATGGCTGACACTAATTTCTGCTATTTTAAACTTCCATGTACTCATGGAAATGCTCCCGTTTAATGACTTACCTGTAGATAACATATTTTTTAGGTCTCTCATATGACAGATTCTTCTAGTTGTTATGTCAGTTAGGTCTTGTTTCAGTTGCCTAAATACAGAGATCTAATACTTTTTTGTGTGACTTTCTGGGCCACCAGCTGTGGCTCCAAGACGGTGTTGGTCTTCCCTAGGTCCTGTATCCTATCTGCTAGCCCCATGTGAGTGTCTTAAATACTATGAAGTGTCTCAAACATGCTAGTTACCTATGTTTAGAGAGCTGAATTGGTGCCTTACTATCATATAGCACTAGCTTTTTAATTGTTATATCATGCAGCGCTTAGGAACGAGCACAGCAATCGCATTTGCCTGTTCTGAGATGTTACCGTCTGCCATCGGTGAGGCAGGAAATGATTATGTGCAAAGAAAAGGAGATTAGCTTAAACCACCTCATTCTGGCCTTCTGCTAGGAAGTCATCTGCAGTCTTTAGAAACAAATTATTTTCTTCTAGTCCCCAAGACTTCTGACGTAAAAGTAGAAAATTCTCTTTTACCAGGTAGGCAATTTCACTTTGCACATATTCGGGAAAAGTGCTGAAGGAATAACACTTCCTTCTCTCCGGTTTAATTCAGTGGGCAGTAACAGCACCCCACCAGGGCTGTCCTGGCTTGCCCACATGGCCTAGTAAAATAAAATTAAAAAAATAAAAAAAAAATTGTGCAGATGGGAGCAGGAAGGACTTTTGGCCACAGTTACAGCAGGCTATTAGCCACCTGTGGGAGCAGAGCGTGCTCTGCATCAGCTTCCTTCCCTATGGCCAGCCAGGGCCATCCTCTCTGCATCCCCACACTGGCTTAGTCAGCATTTAGGAGGATAGGAGAAAAAAAAAACCAGATCCTGGCCACTTGGGGTTCGCTTTCTCAGAGGAGCAAAGGCAATGTGTATCGCCTGCTTGCAGCACCCCCAGACTTAGTGTCTTGGGTAGTTGGAAGTGGGAAGACTCAAGGTCTGCTCCTGTTCTATGCCCTGATTGATACACTCATGTGCACCAAGCCATAATTTATGGTTAAAAACCATTCCTTTTAGAAGAGTTGCAATGCAGACCATGTTTATTGTTTTAGCTGTGGCCCCATGTGATTTGGAAAAGGTATGTTTGTTTTTAGTGACATTTATATGCCTGATACACTGTTTGCTGATTGTTCTACATTTTCTGATGCAATGGCAATTATCAGTCAAGAACATTTTTATTTCTTTGGCTCTGGCTTCTGGTCAGTTTCAGTGAAGATGACATAAAATTCTGTTGGTGTGGCTTGTCATTACAGCATGTAATTAATTACTGAAATTCAATATCATGTTGCACAATGTTTGGCTCTTCACATAAGAAGTCAGGATTTTTTTTTTTAATGTTTCTATACTCCGTTGCAAGACATATTTTAAAAGTCATTAACATGAACTAGAAGAATGTCTTTCATTCTGTTCGGAATTGACTGTGTTTGGGTTTTCATCCCCATTAGAGGATAATGAAAACAGCTGGAGTTAAATTATTATAACTCAAAAATATTCACTGACACATTCCTCTCTCAATATGCTCTGTCTTGTGGAAATGAGTTGTACGGTGCTGAGAAAATCAACAACAATTCTGTAGCAATGCTCCTGAAGTTTGACATGGAAAATCCCTAACCTCCTCTGGTCACACAGTTCATCTCCAAGTCAGTAGATGGTCCCCTTTTGGAAACAGTATCTAAGCCCATCAACTCATGAATATTTCCATAAAAAATGCGCCATTCACTGTTAGACCAAAAATCTAAGCAGTCAGTAGATTGACAGGATATCTATTTGATAATCAGTCTGACAAGCATGCAGCAGCCACAATAGCTTCAAGTTCTTTACAAATTCTTGTCTAGTGGATTTCGTAATAAGAATGGTTGAAGGGCAACACATGAGAAGAACACCAAATCCACTTTATGGTTTGCAGTTCCTCCAAAATGAAAAGTCATAAAATACTTTGGAGATTGGCCTCCTGATCTGCTAAATCTTGGATTAGTGACTCAGGCAGCAATATTTTGAGGCTTATATAGTATATAACAATCAATCTTTTCCCCAAAGTTTTCTTTGCTTCCCTTTTATAATCATACATTTGTATTCTTACAGTTGTCTGAATTTAATTAAAAAATGACTTTACTCTTCACTGTCCTGATGCTTGTCTGCTGAAGTCAGGATAATCAAAACGTTTGTAATTTCTGTTTTAATGAGACTGAAAAGCAGGAAAAGTATGAAAACTATTGTGATCTTTATATCTCCCTAGATGTCTAGTTTTCTCTTTTAATTTTATTCTTCCGGATGGACTCAGAGCAATGCTTTTTATCTAATCTGCAGTCAAGTATTGAATAAATCACAGTTGCCCCTTATTGATCAGTTGTTTAATCATCTAAAATGAACAGTTGTCCTTCCTCCTCAAACTGAAATATTAATAAGTGTGAGAGAAGAAAGCAGGATATAGCCTGAAACCTGATTGCTATAGCAGCATACTGCCAGTCCTGTGGGCTTGCACCCCTCAGTCCTGTCTCTTGGCATCCAGCTCTAACACTTATCCTTTCACCTTTGGTCTTGTTTGCTTTGTGGCAAACTGCTGTGATCTCAAGAGATATGCCTTGGCATAAGCTGCTACACAAAACACAAGAAAAAAAACATTTTGTCTTCAAATGGCAGGTGACCTCTGCCTGGGGCCAGAGTCTGTCTGTGTCCAGTATGGGGAAGGGTAGTGACAGCATCCTGAACTCCTCTGCAGTAAGCTACATGTTTGTATTTCTGCACCAGGTCACCTCTGCATCAGGTCAGATTCTTAACATGCTAGAAGAGCTTGAGTGCTGTACAAACTCACCATGAATTGCTCAGGGAAACCACAAGCCCAAAAGTAACCTTGCAGATGGGATCAAGTCTTGCACAACTTCATTTTGAACAGGAAAAAAAAAATGCAATGCAATAAAATAAAGTGGATGCAAGGGATGGATAGGGACAGTAGATGTAAGAGAAGACAGGAAGTTTTTTTACATATAATTCACCACAAACGTTAACTTTCAAAAGTTATTTCTTT